>NW_027260987.1:0-100000 GCF_045791955.1 Oncorhynchus clarkii lewisi
CTGCCCGGGCACACACCTGACAGCTGGAGTACACCCTGCACCCCTCTACTGGCACAAGGGACAGAGAGGAGGGGGAGCCCACCACCACATGGCCCTGGGAGGGAGCAAAGGGTTAAAGATGTCTGTGTGTCTGTCTGAGTGTGTCTGAGTGTGTGTGTGTGTGTGTGTGTGTGTGTGTGTGCGTGTGTGCGCGTGCGTGTGTGTGTGCGTGTGTGCGCGCGCGTGTGTGTGTGTGTCTGATACCTGGTGTATGAGGATGTTGTTGACGGGCTCTACTGAGGTTGTCAGAGGGATCTCCTGCAGCAGAGTAGCAGTACGACCAACAATAGACACACTGTGTAACTCCCCCTGATCTGTGTGAAAACACACATCAATTCACACCACAGAACATCATCAACCACAAAATGAGAGCATTTTCTGATATGTTCAGCATAGTCAATTAACTGCCTGGTCTATCGATTACTTGATGTTTTTCTCTCTCACCTGTTCCCAGATGTAGTAGGGCAGCATCACTGTTGGAGATGTTGGTGGCTGTGATCCTGGTGTATGTGGTTCCCCTCCTCACCAGGAGGGGCGCTGCGTCCACAGTGTTCGTCAACAGAGGATGTTCCTTGGCAAACTGCAGCACGCGGTCGGGCATGTCGAAGGAGGAGTTGTAACCCCGGGCTCTCAGGACATGGTTGATACACTGAGGGGGAACAGAGAACAGTTCAGCGGGTTATGACGATGATGGACATACTAGGACACTGTATGATAATAACCCTAAAATGGAAAATGACTACCTTGATCCGTCCAATAACAAAGAAACACTCATTTTCGAAAGAAGCACTAATTTTCGCTATCCGTTGCAAAACGTTTTTAAAATGTTTTCTATTGCATGCCCTAATAAATACAACCCAGGTGAGTCTGGTGAATACCTGTCCAGGTCGGGGGTCGGGTACAGACTCAGAGCTGCCACTGTTCACACAGTTCCTCTTCATATCTCTGAAGCCTCCCGTCGCAAACACCTTGGTGATGTCAGCCAGGCTGTACACACACACTGCTGACACGCGCTCTCCTTTCCTAAACACACACATTAACATGTTCATTGCAGTAATGCCGTCTGTATGAGTCACTAACATAATATTCATATTTTAGTGATTCTCCTCTCTCTTTCCCTCGCAATCTGTCCTCTCTCTCATTCACTCTCCACCCCATTTCCCATCTCTACCTCCCTCTCTCCCCATCTCTACCCCCCCCCCCCCCCCTTACCCCTGCGAGGTGAAGAGGGTGTAGAAGTGTGTGCTGCTGGGGTCTCCCAGGCGGTGTTCCAGGGGGTAGGCGTGGGTCAGGACGGTGTAGTGCTGGCCACTGTCCCGGTCCTGACACACCAGCTGAGCCTTCAGGAAACTGGTCCAGCGCTTCTGCAGGGTCTTAGAGCCCCCCACGTCTCCCTGGCAGATAGGGAAAGGGATGGGGGAGAGGGGGATGAGAAGGATGGAGAGAGAGCACGAGTCAAAGCACACATGAGCTAAATAGAGGGAGAGAGAGAGAAAGAGAGGAAAGAGAGACAGACAGACAGAGAGAGATGTATCTCACCTTGCAGACTCTGGCCAACCGTGTCACCCTGACCTTGGTGTAAAGGTCGTACTCTAAGGCGTTCTCCGTGAAGAAGAAGTAGATTTTATCATCATCTCCAGGACTCTCCCTGACCAGGGCCGAACTCACAAACTCTGGATCTGGACTCATCAGAGAAGGACATAATAATGACATATTGTGTGTCGTGCTTCCCAGCTCCAGTCCTCAACACCCCCGACGGTTCACATTTTCCTTGTAGCCCCAGACAAACTTGCACATTTTCTCATCAGTGGTGTTTCCACTAAACTGTCTTTTTGCAGATAAAAATCAATGTGTGATGATGTAGACACACAAAACATTATTTTTCGCTTAAGTTTTCATGTACCGAATAAAAATGTAAAGTTCAATGTGTTTCCATTTTCAACTGTACCGATAGTTATATCTCAGGTTAGGTTAAGTAGCAAATGTGCATATTCTGGTCTTGACACGAGCGTTCTAGCCAACAGCTCACAGATACAGTGTGGCAACACTAGTCTACATGATGAGATTACTATCGATAAGAGCAAGAATATTTGTATTTGTCAAACTGCAGTCAAGCATCGATCATCACGTCACCAGAATAAGACCCTCGATATTTATTGGAAAAGAGCGTCAAAATCACCTTGCACTTTCAGTTATTTCATCTGTAGCCTAATAAACTGCATGACTTCCCGAGTCGTAGTGGGAGGACCACACAACCATGACTCCCAGTTTACTTATGATGGTTGTTACATCAATACGAGCATATAAAGACCTTTCCATCTCCACTTCTCACATCCTTCATTCTACCGCCACAAAAAGATCCCACCATGTCCAACGGACAAGTTATCTGTTGGCATTTATAAAACTGTACCAAAACATCCTGTTTCCATCAGAGCTGTGGTGATGTTTATTTTATACGGTATGACTTTACTGGCATAAAACACGTGGATGGTTAAAGATATAGACCATCATCAAAGAGAACTCATTAGGTAAGTAACACCACACTGCTAAACCACATCCTGAGTTAAACTCTTCATTGGACACATTCTGTTGTTGTTTGGTGTTACAGAAGTTTGGACAGTAGAAGTATTTTATCATCTTTCCCAACATGCATTGGGAGTGTGTGTGATTGACAGATGGGTCTCACCACTGAGCCAGTTGATGGACTGATGTACGTGCACCTCTTGACCTGTTGCCCTGGTGATGTCAAACATCGTGCCCAGGAAGTTAGAAGGGGAGGCGGTGTACAGCACTCCATCTACAGTACACACATAGACAGGATGTGATAGAGTGTGAGCGTGTTAGTGAGTGTGAGTGTCTAACCTACAGTAACAGCAGTGTGTGTGTCTAACCTGCAGTAACAGCAGTGTGTGTCTAACCTGCAGTAACAGCAGTGTGTGTGTCTAACCTACAGTAACAGCAGAGTGTGTGTCTAACCTACAGTAACAGCAGTGTGTGTGTCTAACCTGCAGTAAAAGCAGAGTGTGTGTCTAACCTACAGTAACAGCAGTGTGTGTGTCTAACCTGCAGTAACAGCAGTGTGAGTGTCTAACCTGCAGTAACAGCAGAGTGTGTGTCTAACCTACAGTAACAGCAGTGTGTGTGTCTAACCTACAGTAACAGCAGTGTGTGTGTCTAACCTACAGTAACAGCAGTGTGTGTGTCTAACCTGCAGTAACAGCAGTGTGTGTGTCTAACCTGCAGTAACAGCAGTGTGTGTCTAACCTACAGTAACAGCAGTGTGTGTGTCTAACCTGCAGTAACAGCAGTGTGTGTGTCTAACCTACAGTAACAGCAGTGTGTGTGTCTAACCTACAGTAACAGCAGTGTGTGTGTCTAACCTGCAGTAACAGCAGTGTGTGTGTCTAACCTGCAGTAACAGCAGTGTGTGTGTCTAACCTACAGTAACAGCAGTGTGTGTGTCTAACCTGCAGTAACAGCAGTGTGTGTCTAACCTACAGTAACAGCAGTGTGTGTGTCTAACCTGCAGTAACAGCAGAGTGTGTGTCTAACCTGCAGTAACAGCAGTGTGTGTGTCTAACCTACAGTAACAGCAGTGTGTGTGTCTAACCTACAGTAACAGCAGTGTGTGTGTCTAACCTACAGTAACAGCAGTGTGTGTGTCTAACCTACAGTAACAGCAGAGTGTGTGTCTAACCTGCAGTAACAGCAGTGTGTGTGTCTAACCTGCAGTAACAGCAGTGTGTGTGTCTAACCTACAGTAACAGCAGTGTGTGTGTCTAACCTACAGTAACAGCAGTGTGTGTGTCTAACCTGCAGTAACAGCAGAGTGTGTGTCTAACCTGCAGTAAAAGCAGTGTGTGTGTCTAACCTGCAGTAACAGCAGAGTGTGTGTCTAACCTACAGTAACAGCAGTGTGTGTGTCTAACCTACAGTAACAGCAGTGTGTGTGTCTAACCTACAGTAACAGCAGTGTGTGTGTCTAACCTACAGTAACAGCAGTGTGTGTGTCTAACCTGCAGTAACAGCAGTGTGTGTCTAACCTACAGTAACAGCAGTGTGTGTGTCTAACCTGCAGTAACAGCAGTGTGTGTGTCTAACCTGCAGTAACAGCAGTGTGTGTGTCTAACCTACAGTAACAGCAGTGTGTGTGTCTAACCTACAGTAACAGCAGTGTGTGTGTCTAACCTGCAGTAACAGCAGAGTGTGTGTCTAACCTGCAGTAACAGCAGAGTGAGGTTGTCTGGGATCATAAGGACACTTCCCCTTCCCATTCTCCATCTTCACTTTGTCACCACCTTCCTTCACTAGGACAAACGTCACTGGGTCCTGAACACACACACAGTCTATATTTAGTAGTGTATGTGAACCAGTGGAGGCTGCTGAGGGGAGGACGGCTCATAGTAATGCCTGGAACGGAGACAATGGAACGGCATCAAACACATGGAGACCATATGTTTGATGTATTTGATTTGGTTCCACTGATTCCGCTCCAGCCATTACCACGAGCCTGGTCTCCCCAATTAAGGTCCCGCCTCCTGTGACGTGAACATCATGTGTGTAAGCCTATCAATTAAAAACATGAACTGAATGAATAACATGTCTTTCACCACAACAGTTAACGAGCATCTAGCAGGTGTATCATAATAACAATAATAATAATAATAATAATAATAATAATAACAATAATATAGGTGTAGAGTATAATAATAATATTATAGGTGTAGAGTATAATAATAATATAGGTGTAGAGTATAATAATAATATAGGTGTAGAGTATAATAATAATATAGGTGTAGAGTATCATAATAATATAGGTGTAGAGTATAATAATAATAATATAGGTGTAGAGTATCATAATAATATTATAGGTGTAGAGTATCATAATAATATTATAGGTGTAGAGTATCATAATAATATTATAGGTGTAGAGTATAATAATAATAATATGGGTGTATAATAATAATAATAATAATATAGGTGTAGAGTATCATAATAATATAGGTGTAGAGTATAATAATAATATAGGTGTAGGGTATAATAATAATATAGGTGTAGAGTATCATAATAATATAGGTGTAGAGTATCATAATAATATAGGTGTAGGGTATAATAATAATATAGGTGTAGAGTATCATAATAATATAGGTGTAGAGTATCATAATAATATAGGTGTAGGGTATAATAATAATAATATAGGTGTAGAGTATCATAATAATATAGGTGTAGGGTATAATAATAATAATATAGGTGTAGAGTATCATAATAATATTATAGGTGTAGAGTATCATAATAATATTATAGGTGTAGAGTATAATAATAATAATATGGGTGTATAATAATAATAATAATAATATAGGTGTAGAGTATCATAATAATATAGGTGTAGAGTATAATAATAATATAGGTGTAGGGTATAATAATAATATAGGTGTAGAGTATCATAATAATATAGGTGTAGGGTATAATAATAATAATATAGGTGTAGAGTATCATAATAATATTATAGGTGTAGAGTATAATAATAATAATATGGGTGTATAATAATAATAATAATAATATAGGTGTAGAGTATCATAATAATATATGTGTAGAGTATAATAATAATATAGGTGTAGGGTATAATAATAATATAGGTGTAGAGTATAATAATAATATAGGTGTAGAGTATCATAATAATATAGGTGTAGAGTATAATAATAATAATGATAATATAGGTGTAGAGTATCATAATAATATTATAGGTGTAGAGTATAATAATAATAATATGGGTGTATAATAATAATAATAATAATATAGGTGTAGAGTATCATAATAATATATGTGTAGAGTATAATAATAATAATATAGGTGTAGGGTATAATAATAATATAGGTGTAGAGTATAATAATAATATAGGTGTAGAGTATAATAATATTATAGGTGTAGGGTATAATAATAATAATATAGGTGTAGGGTATAATAATAATATAGGAATAGAGTATCATAATAATATAGGTGTAGAGTATCATAATAATATAGGTGTAGGGTATAATAATAATATAGGTGTAGAGTATCATAATAATATAGGTGTAGAGTATCATAATAATATTATAGGTATAGGATGTAATAATAATAAAAAATAATATAGGTGTAGAGTATCAAAATAATATAGGTGTAGAGTATCATAATAATATTATAGGTATAGAATGTAATAATAATAAAAATAATATAGGTGTAGAGTATCATAATAATAATAATAATAATATAGGTGTAGAGTATCATAATAATATTATAGGTATAGGATGTAATAATAATAAAAATAATATAGGTGTAGAGTATCATAATAATAATAATAATAATATAGGTGTAGGGTATAATAATAATAATATAGGTGTAGAGTATCATAATAATATAGGTGTAGAGTATAATAATAATATAGGTGTAGAGTATCATAATAATATTATAGGTATAGGATGTAATAATAATAAAAATAATATAGGTGTAGAGTATCATAATAATAATGAAAATATAGGTGTAGAGTATAATAATAATAATGATAATATAGGTGTAGAGTATAATAATAATAATATAGGTGTAGGGTATAATAATAATATAGGTGTAGAGTATAATAATATTATAGGTGTAGAGTATAATAATAATATAGGTGTAGAGTATCATAATAATATAGGAGTAGAGTATAATAATAATAATGATAATATAGGTGTAGAGTATGAGAAGAGAGAGGAGAGAGAACGTGACTGACTATGAAAGCACACTTGGGATTGTAGGCGTAGGAGCCACAGACGTAGATCCTTCCATCCTTCAGAACCTCCAGCAGACAGATGTAGTTATAACAGTCATCCTGTAGAGGGAGACAAAGAAACATGTCTCAAACAGCATCCTATTCTCCCCTATAGGCCCTGGTCAAAAGTGGTGCACTGAATAGGGGACTAGGGTGCCATTTAAGATTACCAGATGGGGAAAACGTAAGCCTGTTTGTATCTCTAATTCTTTACAATCTATGGAGCAAAGAACCACCCTTGCTGTCTCTGGCTGGTCGGTTCCCCTCTCTCCACTGGGATTCTCTGCCTCAAACCCTATTACAGAGCCTGAGTCACTGACTTACTGGTGCTCTTCCATGCCGTCCCTAGGAGGGGTGCATCACTTGAGTTGGTTGAGTCACTGATGTGATCTTCCTGTCTGGGTTGGCGCCCCCCCTTGGGTTGTGCCGTGGCGGAGATCTTTGTGGGCTATACTCGGCCTTGTCTCAGGATGGTAAGTTGGTGGTTGAAGATATCCCTCTAGTGGTGTGGGAGCTGTGCTTTGGCAAAGTGGGTGGGGTTATATTCTGCCTGTTTGGCCCTGGATGGGGCCACAGTGTCTCCTGACCCCTCCTGTCTCAGCCTCCAGTATTTATGCTGCAGTAGTTTATGTGTCGGGGGGCTAGGGTCAGTCTGTTATATCTGGAGTACTTCTCCTGTCTTATCCGGTGTCCTGTGTGAATTTAAGTATGCTCTCTCTAATTCTCTCTTTCTTTCTCTCTCTAGGAGGACCTGAGCCCTAGGACCATGCCTCAGGACTACCTGGCATGATGACTCCTTGCTGTACCCAGTCCACCTGGCCGTGCTGCTGCTCCAGTTTCAACTGTTCTGCCTGCGGCTATGGAATCCTGACCTGTTCACTGGACGTGCTACCTGTCCCAGACCTGCTGTTTTCAACTCTCTAGAGACAGCAGGAGCGGAAGAGATACTCTTAATGATCGGCTATGAAAAGCCAACTGACAAATACTCCTGAGGTGCTGACTTGCTGCACCCTCGACAACTAATGTGATTATTATTATTTGACCATGCTGGTCATTTATGAACATTTGAACATCTTGGCCATGTTCTGTTATAATCTCCACCCGGCACAGCCAGAAGAGGACTGGCCACCCCTCATAGCCTCTCTAGGTTTCATTCTTGGTTTTGGCCTTTCTAGGGAGTTTTCCTAGCCACTGTGCTTCTACACCTGCATTGCTTGCTGTTTGGGGTTTTAGGCTGGGTTTCTGTACAGCACTTTGAGATATCAGCTGATGTAAGAAGGGCTATATAAATAATTTTGATTTGATTTGATATGCTGAAACAGTTAAAGTGCCCTGGGATAAGGAATATTTTGTGGATTTTCAAGTCCCTGATTGCCTTTTAGTTTAAGCTAGGCCGAAGCATGTTTGACAACTCCTTCTTACCACAGGGCCATAAAAGAGCAGGATAAAGTTGCCTCTAGACACAGATCTCAGGTCAGTTTACATTCCTCACCATAATGGCTAAGGTTAGGATTTGGGGTAGATAGCATGATCCTAGATCAGGAGAACCTGGCTCTAAACAGATCAATAAAATATGGTTATAATCAGAAGTACAATGCAGGGTTTCTCAACTCAGGTGCCAGGAACACAATGTATACAGGCCAAGGTTGGTTTTCATATTACTCCCATTGAATAAACGGTAGTGAAGAACTCTAACTCCCTGACTATTTAAGGTAAGTCATGCTTCTGTTTATCAGTCTTTGAAGATGACCAGATACAAAGTGAAAAGTCATCTGAAAGCCAAACATACAGGATGTGATGTGTTGTTGACAGGAAGCTGAAGAGTCAGTAAAGCAGTCGTTATGGTAACGGTATCATACATCATGACATAGATGAGTATGACAAAAGGCAAAGGTGATGGGTGTGAAGCATGGCATCTCACCGACACCTTTAACCACGTAGATACACTACAGAGCAGCGAGGACGGTGGGAGGAGCTATAGGAGGACAAGCTCATTGTAATGGCTGGAATGGAATGTTATCAAACAAATCAAACATATGGAAACCACATGTCTGACTCCGTTCCATCTATTGCATTCCAGCAATTACAATGAGCCTGTCCTTCTATAGCTCCTCCCACCAGCCGCCACTGCCATCTCTTACCACACACACACACACACACACACACACACACACACACACACACACACACACAGATCAAGAGCACCCCACGTTGCTCACCCCTCTCTTGCCTTTCCCCATACAGGACTTCCTCTCCTCTTCTGTTGCCTCCCACTTAATCTGCAGAGACGGAAGTCAAAGAGAGAACACACAAACGCATACAGTTACATCACACAGTTAAACATCATACAGTTACATCACACAGTTAAACATCATACAGTTACATCACACAGTTAAACATCAGGTTAAGCCCAGTACTGGACTAAAAAGCAGTGTCAGTGGAGAATCTCTATTGAGAAAGTTGTCCAGGACTAGGTTTAATCAATGTCTGGCATAGTGTGTTTGTCCCAGGTAAGACGTAGGTTTTTCTATGGTTTTGTGGTCATGAATACTCCCATCATGAAAACACCGAAACAAATACACACTCGTTTCACTGCCAGTTAGCTAAGATCAAGAGTGGAAATATGCACAGATAACCGTGCACACACAGACAGTCAACTGAAGAAGTCTCCCCCCTCCCATCTTTCTGTCCCTCCCATCTCCCTGTCCCTTCCTCTACCCTCTTATCTCCCTGTCCCTCCCTCTGCCCTTTTATCTCTCTGTCCCTCCTTCCTTCCCTCCCTCCCATCTCCCTGTCCCTCCCCCTCTTATCTCCCTGTCCATCCCTCCCTCCACTCTCCCATCTCCCTCCCCCTCTTATCTCTCTGTCCATCCCTCTCTCCGCCCTCTTATCACCCTGACCCTCCCTCTCCCCACTTATCTCCCTGTCCCTCCCTCCGCCCTCTTATCTCCCTGTCCCTCCCTCTGCCCTTTTATCTCTCTGTCCCTCCTTCCTTCCCTCCCTCCCATCTCCCTGTCCCTCCCCCTCTTATCTCCCTGTCCATCCCTCCCTCCGCTCTCCCATCTCCCTGTCCCTCCCCCTCTTATCTCCCTGTCCATCCCTCCCTCCGCCCTCTTATCTCCCTGACCCTCCCTCTCCACTTTTATCTCCCTGACCCTCCCTCTCCACTTTTATCTCCCTGTCCATCCCTCCCTCCGCTCTCCCATCTCCCTGTCCCTCCCCCTCTTATCTCCCTGACCCTCCCTCTCCCCTCTTATCTCCCTGTCCATCCCTCCCTCCGCTCTCCCATCTCCCTGTCCCTCCCCCTCTTATCTCCCTGTCCATCCCTCCCTCCGCCCTCTTATCTCCCTGACCCTCCCTCTCCACTTTTATCTCCCTGTCCCTCCCTCTCCACTTGTATCTCCCTGTCCCTCCCTCCGCCGTCTTATCTCTCTGTCCCTCCTTCCCTCCCTCCCATCTCCCTGTCCCTCCCTCCCTCAGCCCTCTTATCTCCCTGTCCCTCCCTCCGCTCTCTTATCTCCCTGTCCCTCCCTCCCTCCGTCCTCTTATGTCCCTGTCCCTCCCTCCCTCCGCTCTCTTATCTCCCTGTCCCTCCCTCCCTCCGCCCTCTTATCACCCTGTCCCTCCCTGCGCTCTCTTATCTCCCTGTCCCTCCCTTCCTCTGCCCTCTTATCTCCCTGTCCCCCCCTTCCTCCGCCCTCTTATCTCCCTGTCCCTCCCTCCGTCCTCTTATGTCCCTGTCCCCCCCCCCTCCCCCATCTCTGTCTCTCCCTCCCTTTCTCTCTCACTGATGGGTGTTTCCAGGTGAGGTTGGAGGTGTGCAGGGCCAGGATGGAGCCTCTGGCTCCCAGGTAGAGTGTCTCAGAGCTGGGATCTTGCAGGAGGACGCTGGCGTTGGACACCCCCAGAACTGCACCTAACCCTGAGGAGAACAGGACATAACATTAGGGATGTGCCCCAAATGGCTATTTCCTACAGTGCACTACTTTGGACCAGGGCTCCGTAATATATAGACTCCCCTCCTCCACCCCATTTATTTGCCTTTGACCTTTGAGTGAATGTGCGAAGGATGAGACTGACTTACAGGGACTTTTAGGGAACCATATCTAAGCATCAGTAATTGTGTCACTTCCTCTACTGAGAAACACTCTTGTGGTCTGTCGGCTGCTACCCAGAGCTGGGGTGCAATAATTAGTCCAAACAACAAAAAATGGTTTCTATTGGACAAATTCAGTTAGGTCCCTCCCCATTTCATTCCGTTTAAGAAATGTTTTGCAACAGAATCAGCGTAATAAATAAACCCCTACTCATCAGTCACTCAATGCTGATTTAGGTAGACAATTTTGGGGCTAAACTCTCCTTTGCGTTTGCTATTTCGTCTGTGACATAGGCTTAATATGTGTCTGGTAAACTGCTCCTTGTTGCATTTGTGTTAACACACAGACACACACACCACAAAGAGTGGGGCATCTTAATCCTCCACATTCTCTGTATTACAATCTAAGACCTATAGCCTAGGCCTATCTAGCCATGAAAGCAGGCAAAACTAGGATAACACTGTAACCCCAGTCTATACTCACTCTGCATTATTCCAGGTACTTAGTGAAAACAGCAGTGAAATGACACGCCTGTCTTCAGTCATTTTAAAGGTGTTGTTTAATGGGCATTTCTCGACCATGCCTCAAACCTTCCCATCTGGTTAAATGTTGGATTAAGTAATTAACCATCTCCACTCCCAGATGAATAAATTAGCCTACCAAAACCACACTGGGTGCTGATAATAGACTTCTTACAAATGTACTTGTTTGCTAGGCAACATCATTTGCATTGCTATGACTAATTAGATTGGAGCCTCCATAACGTTACCGTATCCATTAGGAATTGCTATACATTTTGTATGTAGAGAGAGAGAGGCCGTTTGTCCAACTGTACTGTACTCACCTCCGTGAACATTGGGAATTGGTGTTTGACAACGAGATGAACCAGTTGTGAGCCACAAGATCACGGTCATAAAACAGGTGGTCCGCATGTTGAGAAGTGACATCAGGAAGAATGTCCGTTGATGACCGCGCGTCAGTTACTCATCATTAAAACGCTCGGGGCGTTCTATCAAAAGTGGATGACAGGGGGGAACGAAGCGCCTACAGAAACCAAGAAAACAAAAAAGTACGGTTCAAGTGTATCAAAATACGGCGTATTTTTTTATTCTCACCTACCTATTCGGTGTCCGATTTGGTGCTATTTCTAACACGGTATAATAGGCTACTTATAGCCTCCAGGTCAGGTACAGTACAGTATGTAATATAACTATTACAGGGTGTTAAACCAGGAAGCGTTCAAATCTCACTAAACCACAACCAAAATCAATGTTCACATATTCCCATGTAAACAGCATTGAAATGAACAGTAGTCTAATTTATTGAGGGGCACAATTTAAAAAATAATAATAATTAAATGATCAATGCACAAAACAAATAGTGGAAGGAGAGTTACTGGATACACACCCATTATTGTTTTATTGAATCACATCAGTAAAACAAAGTAAATGAGGAAAAGGATGTGAGACTGCGCGGAAGTCATTGGTTTCTGTTGGGGAGGAGGCGGCGGCTAACACTGTTTCAAAACATTTACATCGACCACTGACAGACTTCGGGAAGATCTCTGTGGCTCTTTTCTCCCTCTCCCATGTTCATTACACTGGTGTGCAATATTGATATTCATAACACGTTATACAAAAGTTATTACATCATAAGAAAAAACAATGATTCTGTATGTGAAAACAAGTTCAATAAATAAAGTAAGTAGACAATAACATTGTGAAATGAGTGAATGTGTGTATTGGTCTGAATATATCCTTATGGGCGCTGATCAGAAGTAGTGCACCTTAAAGGGCAATAGGGTGCCATTTCAGACGCAGCAGAGTATCCTAAATGAACCCCATGTTTTCATAGATGACCTCTGGTGACTGGCGTCCAGCAGTGGGCCTCCTGGTGGCCAAGGTCCTGGTAATGGTCAACGACGATGATGATGAGGAGGAAGAGGAGGCCAGTGAGGAAGAGGGGGATGATGAAGATGGTGATGAAGAGCCTGGCTTGCAGACCTGGCTGTAAAGGTGGGCGAACGGGTCAGTGTTGGGGCCCTTGGCTGGGGTCCCCACACAAGGCTCACTATAGATGGGTTCCTCTTTGCCAGGTTCCTGCCCCCGCTGGTCCTGGCTCTGTTTCTGTTGTTGAGTCTTGTCAGGTAGAGGACTCGCACGGTCGTACACCTCGGAGTAGACCGGCTCTGGCTTGTTGTCGTGGTGATAAGAGCAGGAAGATGAAGTGGGCGGGGGTGGTGGTGGTGTAGATCTCGGGGGTGTGAGTGAGAGGATGTCTGCTGGGTCGGCGTACACTGGTTCCGTTCGGTTGACATAGTGATTAGAGGGGGTGAGGGTGGAGGCTGTTGGGGGCGTCAGATAGGAGTTGAGGCTGGGGGCTTTGGGTTTAATACTGTCTGCTGGCTCAGAGTACGGACACTCCTCAGAGCCAATCAAATTAGGCGGCTGTGAGTACAAACACTGCTCTGAGCCAATAGCATTTGAAAATACTGGTTTAAAACTGTAGCTGCCCTCCAAAATGGTTGCGCTATCTGGTAGTTTGGGCAGTGGTGAACGAGCACGAGGCATATTAGGGCTACGGTTAGCAACCACAGTGTCGCCCTGCCCACATTCGTCCCCGGCGACGGCCTTCTGTTCCCGTATGGCGGTCTCGATGAGGCTGAAGATGACGTCAGCTTGGCACGTCTCAAAGGTGAAGGTTCCGGGTCCAGAGTCACAGCGCCGGCCCGCCTCGATGTTGAATGTCAACTGTGGGAGAACCAAGAGGACACAATGATTTGAGAAAATTCCCACAGGTGTTCACTGGAAAATTGCATAACTGAATGTGGGCACCAAACGTATTATAACCTGCAACCTTGTTGATTGGACACTGATGACCCTACAATGATCCTTAGACACATCCTTTTTTGGACCCACTCTGCCCTAAAAAGGCCAAACACAGTAACTTTGATGTGTTGTAATGGCCAGGTATATTATCTGATTAGTGTGGGATTTTGTTTCCTGACACAAGAACAAGCCAGTTGATCAGAACATATCACGAAGTACCAGAAATTGCTGTCTTTTTAGAGAGAAAAAGACTTTGAAGTCAGAATTTGCAGTCCCAAAAATGATGTAGTTACTGCGTTTTGCCTTTGTAGCGCAGCATAGTACCATACTGTGACGGCCTTGAAGTTAGACACTAGTGAGTAGCATTAGATTAAAACTAGTAACAGATTAGGAATCTAATTCTATGGCTCAATGAGATTCTAAATTCCATGGTTCTACTGACCTTGTCTCTGCCATAGCGTCGCATCAGCCGATAGGGCCAGTCCTGCAAACTCTTCCTGGTCTCCGCCTCCTTAAGGACCAGCCCCTCCTGGGCCACTTGCAGCCAATAGTACTCCCCCTGGAGGCCGCAGCGCATCGCTACACCCGTCTGCTTCACACCCACCCTGAACTCACTAACTGAGGGGAGAGAGGAGGGAGAGTGGCGGTCATGACCGAAGCACTATGGACGGTGTTCATTTCTATTTCTTGTTTTATATTTTGTGTTTATCTTTCCTTTGTTCGTAGTAATATCTTTGAAAAGAAGAACCTGTTCCAATACAGCAGTAATCATACGCCCATTAGACATAAACAGACAGAAGAATGCCTGTTCGTTATAGTTTGTGTGGCCACTAGGATATCTGATGTGCTTCTCACCTTCCTCCCTGGAGACGTAGATCTGGTTGTCCTCCATCTGAATTTGGGGCTGCTGACCAGTGGAGCCTCCCTGGGAGACAAGACATGTATTTACATTAGACAGAGAGAACTGTCCTCACAGATACCTACACTCTATCTAGAACCTTAAAAGGGTTCTTCGGCTGTCCCCAAAGGAGAACCCCTTTTGGCTTCCATGTAGAACCCTTTCTACAGAGGTTTATACAGGGAACAAAACCGGTTTCTCCTATGGGGTCAGCAGAAGAGCCCTTTTACAACCTATTTTCTAAGAGTGTACACATCCTCTATATAATAACCGTTTGGTGATGAAAATAGTTTAATGATAGAGAGACCAGTGAATAATGGCGTTTGCTATTAGACTTGTACCAATACCGAGACAAATTCCTAATTCAGCGTTGTTGAATGCTAATAAAGTATGATTCTACTTCGATCTGTAACTGTCAAAATGTTGAATTGAGACTGATCCATAACAGTCACAAGACAACAACAGAAGCTGCTATTCTCACCAGGAAGGCGAGGTCACACATCCTCTCCACCCACTCCACGCAGTCGTCCTTATCCGCTGCGAAGACGTACCTCCTGCCGTCGGTCTCCACACAGAAGGCGGCCATGTTGTCTTTGGGGCAGGCCTCAGCGTGTGGGGGCAGCCTCAGGACCCTGATCACCTACATTTACATTTTCTCCATTAGCAGACACTCTTATCCTGAGACTGTAAAAAATGTGACTTGGTGCGTCTCTGCTTGGCACTCAGCATTAAAGAGATAGATCGGGGGTAAGGCTTGTGCAAGCTCTAACAGCTCATAGGAGCAGGGGCCTATCTCCTGTTTCTGTATCATGAGCCAGTTTGATGTAAAAGTACGCCCTCTAGACAGGACGCTAGTCTCTCGCAGGGCCTTAGGCTTGTCCATATCCTGAGCCAATTATAGTGCATTCAACTAAGTTAGGTAAGACAACCACATACTGTATCACAGTCAGTGCCAGTAAACAAAAAATCCTCAATAATGCAGCTAATCAAAGTCAGTGCCAGTAAGGAAGACAAGTACAGCAGTAAGGTTGACCTCTGACAGACGGATCACCCTCTTCTCCTTAACTTTGTCCTGGTGCTTCCAGACCCCAGAGGGACCGGCCCGCTCTCCTCCCCCCACTTCCTGGCGCTCTAGCCTGGCTACACCGCAGCGGCTGGAGGGGTAGAGAGTCAGCCAATGCTGCTTCCACTTCTGGAGGGAGGGCGGAGGGAGGGAAGAGAGGGGATGAGGGAAGAGAGGGAAGACAGAAATAATGGGGAGAAAAAGAGAAAGGCCAAGAGAATGGGAGAAAAATTTGTGGGTGAGAAAAATCATTTTTTAAAAAAGTGAGTATCTAGTTTTCCCATTTCGCCCACAACACATTAGTCAAATGACAGACTCAGAATATCACCCCCCCACACCTTCTCCAGCACATCTGCCTATTTTTAAATAAAGGCGCAGTGGTAGATGAGGTATGTGTGCTCAGGTACAGTACGTGCGTTGTTTTACGTGTGCCTAGCCATGTTTAAATTTACATCCCAAATGGCACCCTATCCCCTACATAGTGCACTAGTTTTGACCAGAGATCCCATGAGTCCTGGTCAAAAGTAGTGCACTGAAAAGGGAATAGGGTGCCTTTTGGGACATAATGCGTTGGAATGTGCCATGAGGAAACTGTGAGCAGTACTGTGTCTGGACACGCATGTGAGGATCCGTTCCCCCCTCATACCTTTACACACGCACCATTACCAACGCAGCCTGTCGCTGCAAAAAAGACTTCAACATTTCGGCTACAGTAAATGTCCTCGAATACTGCAATCATATACTTTAAAATGTCAAGTGGAATGGTGGAGGGATTAGATATGGCTGTCATACACAGTACATAGAGTAAACAAGGGGGTGGCAGTTTACATGATAACATCAATAGCCAATATCAAAACACTCGAAATAAACGAAATAAAAACTTACATTACAAGACTGTTATAAAGCTGCATTCAAAATCTAAATAAATACAATATGTTCCTATTGACTTTTATTGTCATTCCACAAAAACAAGATAGGTAAGGTACCAGGATGTGTACAATTAAGTGAGCTAAATAAAGTTACGTGCTTACCTTTTCTACATTTCTGTGTTGAAGGTAAACTTGTCCTGCTTTCACATGAGTGTCCATTATGTTCAAAGCGTCTCTCGGCATTCAACTGAACTTTAACCAATAACTTGGATTTGACTGTGATATATGTTAGTTTACGGTATCCTAATCCCACACTTGTGATTTCAGTACCGTCAAACTTTCCCCCTGACAAATGTAGGTGTGCTTTTCTTTCGTTACGTCAGAGGCTAAACCTACGGTGAAATTATGACCGCGTCCACACCTTTCTCACCGCCCCAGGCTACTACGTCTGGTCCAGGGCGTTAATGCACGTTCCTCTAACTACCTGAATCGACAAAGACCAACCCTTGTGATGTCATACAATGAACAATTGCCTACACAGAGAACCATACAGTGAATAAGACGTGTATTGTGAAGACTGAAGGAAGTGAAACCGCCCATTCATGGTTGATTTTATTACGATGTTTGTATTGTTCATTGTTCTTTCATTTATGACCAATGTTTTTAGAACGGCTACGAAGACTCAGATTATTTTGGAATGCTGTGACATCGCCCTATTTATGATATCGCTGCGTAACTAAGGAATCGATAAAAGTATATTATGTTGACTCAAACGTTCCAACGTTCTATGGAACATAGACTATTATGAGTTTTCCAACACACATTTAGCCACTGTCTCACGTAGCCTGTTTTAGTTAGGCTAGGGTTGACCCCGATTTATCCTTGACGAATGACCATCTTAAATATCAGGGAACAAGAGCAATTTAATGCACTCTTTAAGGCAAATTCAGGTATGTCTAGTACGGGTTTATCATTGCCATATTTGATCATTTTCATAACATAAACACTAGTCTATTCAACTAGTAAGAATAGGTCATTAATGAGATTGTCTCATAATGCTTACTAGAATGAATCATTTTCACTGATGCTCTTGGTTGGTTAAAGGTGAGGGTTCATCCATCTCTCCACTCTTCTCTCGTCCAGTCTCGGGGCCCTCTGGCCAGAGTGGGGCAGCAAAGCACCTATGGGGCTGACTACAAGCCCCCCAGTGATCGGCACCTCAGGCTGTTCAGGCTGCATGCAGAGCCGTCTTGCACCACACACCAGAAGGTACAACTAACTCGCTCTGTCTCTCCCTCTCTCTCTCACACACACACCAACACTTTTCCACGTGTATACTAATGCCATACGCTCTAAAGGGAAAGGGTTCCTGGAGTATCCTTTAGGGCACATATGTCAGAGTCAAGGCCCGCGGGCCACATCCGGCCCGCAAGAAGGTTTTTTACGGCCCCTGGGATGATCTTGATTTATTATTAGAACCGGCCCGCAGCAAGCCGGCAGCCCGCAGATCTTTTACACGCACCAATACTACATTTCCCACAATGCAAAGGTGACGCACCGAGCAGTAGGCTGCTTCATTTCAATATTTATTGGCACAGCAGTCGTCAGCATCACAGTAAAATTAACTTTCAGATACCCATCAAAAATGGCAAAACGGAAGGTGGATACTGAGAACCGGGGGTTTCAAACAAGGTGGGAGTCGGAGTATATGTTCACGAAGGTAGCTGGAAAACCTGTGTGTCTTCTGTGTGGAGAAAGTGTGGCGGTACTGAAAGAGTATAATCTGAGACGACATTATGAAACGAAACACGCGGACAAAAACAAGAATATGGACATGGAACAAAGGCTACAAAA
Source organism: Oncorhynchus clarkii lewisi (assembly GCF_045791955.1). Classification (NCBI taxonomy): domain Eukaryota; kingdom Metazoa; phylum Chordata; class Actinopteri; order Salmoniformes; family Salmonidae; genus Oncorhynchus; species Oncorhynchus clarkii. The sequence continues at coordinate 18,433 of NW_027260987.1, forward strand.
GGCAGAGGAATTAAAACGAGGCCTCAAATCTCGACAGGCTCTGTTCAAAAAAGCCAAATCACAAGGCCAGGCTGCTGTCAAGGCCAGTTTTATTTTGGCAGAAGAGATCGCTAAATCAGCCCGGCCATTTACGGAGGGGGATTTCATCAAAAACTGCATGATTAAAGTTTGTGACGAAGTTTGCCCAGAAAAAAGGCAACTCTTTTTAAATGTGAGTCTGAGCAGAAACACCATTGCCGAGAGAGTAGACCAGTTGTCCATCAATCTAAAAGAGCAGCTTGTGAAAAAGGGAAAAGATTTTATTGCATATTCCTTGGCTGTGGATGAGAGCACCGACATTTCTGACATTGCCCAGTTGTCAATTTTCATCCGCGGAGTGGACTCCAACCTAAGCGTGACAGAGGAGTTTTTGGCTTTACGTCCTATGCATGGCACAACTACGGGGCATGATTTGTATGAAGAGGTGTCAAGATGTGTAAATGAGATGGAGCTGCCTTGGGAAAAACTCGTGGGTTTGACAACCGACGGAGCACCTGCGATGTGTGGACACAGGAGCGGACTGGTGGCGAAGATACGGGAAAAGATGCAAGAGGAAAACGCGACAGGTGAGCTGACAGCTTATCATTGTATCATACACCAGGAAGCGTTGTGCGGTAAAGCCTTGAAAATGGAGCATGTAATGAGCATCATCACGCGCACAGTTAACTTTATCAGAGCCAAAGGTTTGAATCACCGCCAGTTCAAGGCATTTCTGACGGAGTTAGAAACGGAGCATGGTGATTTGCCTTATCACACAGAGGTGCGATGGCTAAGCCAGGGAAAGGTGCTTCAAAGATGTTTCGAGCTTCGTGAGGAGATTTGTCTGTTCTTGGACAGCAAAGGGAAAGACACAACACAACTCCGAGACGAAATGTTTCTGTGTGAAATGGCTTTTCTGTGTGACATTACGAGTCATCTGAATGCAATAAACTTGCAGCTGCAGGGTCGGGATCGTGTCATCTCTGATATGTACAGTACAGTGAAGGCATTTAAAACCAAACTGACTCTGTGGGAGACGCAGATGCGGAAAGAAAATTTGAGCCACTTTCCCAGCTGCCAGACCATGAAAGAGAAGCTCTCTACCAGTGCGTTCCCGAGCACACAGTTGGCTGATAAAATAGGTATGCTTGCCGCTGACTTTCGACGCCGATTTGCTGACTTTGAAGCACAAAAAAGCAGGTTGGAACTGCTCGGTAACCCATTTGCTGTTGACGTGGAAAGCTCACCACCAAACCTCCAAATGGAGTTGATTGACCTCCAATGCAATGATGCACTGAGGGCAAAATATGCGGCAGTGGGTGCTGCGGAGTTCGCCCGTTTCCTCCCCGGCACAATGCCCCAGCTGCGCATCCAGGCTGCTCAAACGTTGTCTATGTTTGGCAGCACATACCTGTGTGAACAACTGTTTTCTTTGATGAACCTGAACAAAACATCACACAGAAGTCGACTTACTGCTGAACACCTCCACTCAATTCTGAGGATTTCTTCAGCTCAGAGCCTTACCCCGAACATTGATGAACTTGTGGAAAAGATGGGACACCACCAAGTATCACCCTCAACCTCAAACAAGTGAACATTACTGTGCAATCACATATTTAGAGTTTTTACTCAGTTCAAGTTTAAAAGTTAAAATTTAATATTTGTTTTCACTGCATGTTACTTCTCCTTAAACAAAGTGTTGTTTTTGATTAATAGATTTTTGCACTTTATTTTTTTGTATTTCAATCCAATTATATTTTAAAAATATTTCAGTTGAGTGGATGATAGAAAATTGCTATTATTGTTTTTTCTTTGAAGTAAATTTAGCCCACTTTTGCTAAAATAGAAAATATAGTCTACTGATGGTGCCTTGAATACCGGTTTCTTTCATTTAATGTTCATGTTATGGGGATATTTATATAAAGGAAATTTGTCTTTTGTGTCTGTTGAAAATTAAAGATTACTGACAGAGCCATAAGAAAATATTGCTTTATTTATCTGATCATATTGTAATATATTTGTTAGGTTTTCAGTAGGTTCAATTAGGTTCACTAGACTATATGCGTCATTTAAAAATTTTTCAATGAACATTCGAACAGTCCGGCCCTCGTCTTGTAGCTGATTTTTTTATTTGGCCCTCCGTCCATTTGACTTTGACACCCCTGCTTTAGGGGTTCTTCAAATTGAAACTGTGGGGGAACCCAAGTTCTTTGAAGAACCCTCTAAAAGGGTTCTTCAAATAACTCCTTTTAAAGTATCCTCAAATAACCTTTTGGTGTACCCCCCCCCCCCTTTTTTTTAAATGTATTATTAGTCATCAGCATGACAATAACACAATATTTTAATTGTCAGTGTTGATTATGATTTTAGTGGCAAAGCAGAATTCACTCATCTCAATCTGAGGTAAACTCCCAGCAGAGCTCCAAGTCACATGGGTATATCCTCTGGCCTGTTGATGTTCTCCGTATCCACAGCCAGAATGATTTTGCAGTGCATGGTGGTCTAGCAGGTTTCCTGTTATATTCAACAGAGGTGTAGGGAGGGTGAAGTATGTGAATCCAACAAATAGTAATTATACAGATGATTAACAAAACATGCACACGACAGTATTCATACCTTGGTTTTTGTGGTGAATGTGAATGAAAAAACTGTTTTGATAATGGTTTTCATACAAATACCTTGTCCATAATGTAGAGGCCTATAGGATATTAATTGAAGAGGTTAGGGAGGAGGATGGTACATGTGATCTGCATAACATACCAATACTAATTGACATACCTTTGTATGCCTCTTCCTCTGTATACCGGCAGTCACAGACACAAAAGTGAGCAGTTCAGTCATCTGCACCCAATACATCCAGCCTTCAACATATTCTTATAGCCTACATATTCTCACCTCTTTGTTGGTTTTATATCCATTCAATTGTCAATTTTCTGTTTTAGAAAGATTAGCATAAATATGAAAAGATAGATGGTATCATCATAAAACAATATACATTTAGATGATACAAGGGACAAACCTTACTTAAATTGAGGAGATCTTTACATTTAAGTTAAGGGCCTGCACCTGCTGTCCTTTCAAATTCAAATCCACATTTTTCAGGTGGGCAGTTAGGTTCCTGCAAGAACCCCCAAGAACCAAGGTGGCTCCTCGATGAACCCCACCTGCTATGGGGTTCTTCTAAGAACATTTTGGGGGCAATTTTCAGTGCCAAGAACCCTACGGTTCTTTGAAGAACTTTGAGGATCGTAGAAGAACCTTTGTTGAACTCTTAATTTTTAGAGTGTACAAACTGTACACATTCACACTGCCCTGATTTGGCCTGCCTGTCTGTCTATCTGTCTTCCTATCTGTGTGTCTGTCTTTCTTTCTGCCTGCCTGTCTGTCTCTCAGTTGGCGGATATGTGGGCTCAGTACTACAGACAGTGTTTCCAGACCATTACCAACGGCCCACAGAACCCCGCCTTTGCCTTCACTCAGGTGAGTCCCTCAGCCACAAGAACTAACTTACTTGTCTTACCTGTCCCTTGACTGGCATACCTTAGGGGCATTTCATGGTAGATGCATTGATATTATCTTATCTTAGTCAGTCTCAAACCTCTCTCTCTCTCTCTCCCCTCCTCTCTCCACCTCTCACCCTCTCTTCCCTCCCTCTCTGTCTCTCTCAACCTCTCTCCACCTCTCACCCTCTCTCTGTCTCTCCCTCTCCCCTCTCTCTCATCCTCGCTCTCTCCCCTCTCTCTCTCCACCTCTCTCTCTGTCTCTCTTCTCTCCCTCTCTCTCACCCCTCTCTGTCTCTCTTCTCTCCCTCTCTCTCACCCCTCTCTGTCTCTCTTCTCTCCCCTCTCTCTCAGTCTCTCTTCTCTCCCCTCTCTCTCATCCCCTCTCTCTGTCTCTCTTCTCTCCCCTCTCTCTCATCCTCTCTCTCTGTCTCTCTTCTCTCCATCTCCCCTCTCTCTCCTCTCTCTCTGTCTCTCTTCTCTCCGTCTCCCCTCTCTCTCCACCTCTCACCCTCTCTCTGTCTCTCCATCTCCCCTCTCTCTCAGTCTCTCTTCTCTCCATCTCCTCTCTCTCTCATCCTCTCTCTCTTCTCTCCATCTCCCCTCTCTCTCCTCTCTCTCTGTCTCTCTTCTCTCCATCTCCCCTCTCTCTCTGTCTCTCCCTCTCTCTCATCCTCGCTCTCTGTCTCTCTTCTCTCCCTCTCTCTCACCCTCCCTGTCTCTCTTCTCTCCCCCTCTCTCACCCCTCTCTGTCTCTCTTCTCTCCCCTCTCTGTCTCTCTTCTCTCCCTCTCCCCTCTCTCTCATCCCCTCTCTCTGTGTCTCTTCTCTCCATCTCCCCTCTCTCTCATCCTCTCTCTCTATCTCTCTTCTCTCCATCTCCCCTCTCTCTCCTCTCTCTCTGTCTCGCTTCTCTCCATCTCCCCTCTCTCTCATCCTCTCTCTGTCTCTCTTCTCTCCATCTCCCCTCTCTCTCTGTGTCTCTCTACAGAAGGGGAGAACAGTGAGGGCAGCTACGTTGGACAGTGAGAGTTTCAGTAAGATCCAAGTGGAAAGGACAGCTCCCCCAGAGAAGGGGCAGAGCCAGATACCACCACAGCGTTCGAGCTCCGACTCTGGGGAACGAAGGTCGGTCTCTCCCTCTCTCTCCTCAACCTCAGTCCATAACTCCCTCCCGTCCCGCCCTGCCAGGAAAGAGGCATGGACACATGCAACAGGGGACCCGGCACTGGGGGTCACAACGACACCCAAGGACACGGTGGAGCTGCCTCACATCGGCAGTGGAGAAGGTGAGAGAGGGAATACCCTGTTCATTTTGTATTGACAACATGTTTTTATTTGAGGCTTTGAATGGCCTTATAATATAGTTTATCCGCTTTTGTTTCCTTTAGTGCAAGATGATAGATCAGCACCAATAACATATGTGTGTGTACTACCTGTTCCTGTTGTCACAGGAAGTGATGGGGAGCTCCCGCTGCAGGTGGAGCGGTTAAGGGCGGAGCAGTTCCGTCGGGACATGACCCACTCATCTAGGCTGGAAGGCCAGATCAACCAGCGCATAGCCACCCAGTCTAACCTCATGCACCTAGGTAGGTCCTATAGAGACATAACAATATATTAAACACTGTTCTATACCCATAGCCACCCAGTCTAACCTCATGCACCTAGGTAGGTCCTACAGAGACATAACAGTATATTAAACACTGTTCTATACCCATAGCCACCCAGTCTAACCTCATGCACCTAGGTAGGTCCTATAGAGACATAACAATATATTAAACACTGTTCTTTACCCATAGCCACCCAGTCTAACCTCATGCGCCTAGGTAGGTCCTACAGAGACATAACAGTATATTAAACACTGTTCTATACCCATAGCCACCCAGTCTAACCTCATGCACCTAGGTAGGCTTTCTATCACCAGCCTTATGTCCCAAATAGAACACTAATGTGTGTGTATATATATATATATATAGTGCACTACTTTTGACCAGAACCCTATAGGCACTATATCGGGAATATGGCTTTGGTCAAAAGTAGTGCACTATATTGCAAATAGGGTGCCATTTGGGATGTACAACCTGCATGCACCTAGGTAGGTCCCATAGCCACCCAGTAGGGGGAAACATAATACTCAACACCATCCACCCTGATCCTAGATCAGCACTCCCTACTCTGAGACGCTTTAATACAGGCCGAGCTACCACCATCCACCCTGATCCTAGATCAGCACTCCCTACTCTGAGACGCTTTAATACAGGCCGAGCTACCACCATCCACCCTGATCCTAGATCAGCACTCCCTACTCTGAGACGCTTTAATGCAGGCCGAGCCACCTACTTTGTTGAGAGCCTGTTGGCCAAACCTCATTGGCAATAACATGTTAAACTTGTGACGTAGGTGCAGTATGAAGCTGTATATGGGATTATTCATAATAACTCTCATCCACGTGTGTGTAGGGCTGCCATTCAACGGTGTGACCACCTACAGCCAGAGTTACACACACTGGGACAACCCGTCCACACTGAGAGGCCCGCAGTGCATCCTGCCTGAGGCCACACTCAACTGGTACAGTACATCACATCCACATACCGACACGGATTGAAAGGAGGGATCTGTTCATACTTACTTACCTAAGGCCATGGTGCACAGGCCATGGACGACTCCTCTCCTTCGCACTCTGTTCAGGACAGTCTCCTCCAGCTCGTTCCACCCCATGCCAGTTTTCTTGCATCTGTCTCAAGCTCCTGCAATCTGTTCACTGCGATAGATAATAACTGCAGACTACTACAGGGCAGATTACATAGTGATTCACACATACAGTGATTCATAGCAATCCCCTTCACCCAGCAACCCATTAACAGTCAAGTGGTGCTGCAGAGGTTATGTCCATCAGATAGTCTGGCGTCTGTAATAGCCAGAGGTAAAAGTGATGTCACAATAAACCCAGTTGGGGAGTATTCTGGAATTTTAGCAGCTCCACCGCTACTGCTTATACCTGTCCTCCAGACCTTCAGATCTGCAAACATTGCTAGATTATCTACCCCCTAAAAAAACATAGCTAGATTATCTACCCCCTAAAACAACATAGCTAGATTATCTACCCCCTAAAAAAACATAGCTAGATTATCTACCCCCTAAAAAAACATAGCTAGATTATCTACCCCCTAAAAAAACATAGCTAGATTATCTACATAGCTAGATTATCTACCCCCTAAAAAAACATAGCTAGATTATCTACCCCCTAAAAAAAACATAGCTAAATTATCTACCCCCTAAAAAAACATAGCTAGATTATCTACCCCCTAAAAAAAACATAGCTAGGTTAGGGCCGATTTATGACAGACTTTAATATGCTTCACCATCCATCCAGGAGGGCCTGGGTGTCAGAGTACCAGGACCGGTACCAGGGCCCTGATCGCTACGTCCCTGGGCAGAGGAAGCCCCCTAGCGGCCTGAAGGAGCCCTGCACCACCGAGTACCAGCCTGGTGCCCACACCGCAGACCAGACCCGAGGACACATCTGCTCAGAGTATCAGAGGCACTTCACTAAGAAGGTAATATCCCAAACGGAACCATATTCTCTTCGTAGGGCACTACTTTTGACCAGGGCCTTATGGTGCACTTTGAAAATAATGTTGTGACAAAGACCCAGTTTCAAGGCTCCCTATTAGAGTAAACATAAGGCTGCACTTACACACCACCACACTAGACACTCCGTAGAGGCTGTGACTTTCACCTCGTGGTGCACAGAGGGCTCTGCACAGAGATTGAGATTTACATGGGCCCTTGCTATCCGGAATCCACGGGACGTCCCTACCCCATTAACGTTTACATTTCAAATCGTATTGGTCACATACACATATTTATGTTATCGCGGGTGTAGCAAAATGCTTGCTTTCCTAGCTCCAACAGCGCAGTAGTATGTAGCAATTCACAACACACACAAATCTTAAAGTAAAATAATGGAATTAAGAAATTAGGGTGAGCAATGTTGGAGTGACATTGACTAAAATACATTATATGCATATGAAATGAGTAAAACAGTATGTAAACATTATTAGTGACTAGTGTTCCATTATTAAAGTGACCATTGATTCCATGTCTGTGTATATAGAGCAGCAGCCTCTAAGGTGCAGGGTTGAGTAACCGGGGTGGTGCAGGGTTGAGTAACCGGGGTGGTGCAGGGTTGAGTAACCGGGGTGGTACAGGGTTGAGTAACCGGGGTGGTGCAGGGTTGAGTAACCGGGGTGTAGCCGGCTAGTGATGGCCATTTAACAGTCTGATGGCCTTAGAAGTTGTTGTTCAGTCTCTCGGGCCCAGCTTTGATGCACCTGTAGTGACCTCACCTTAGCGGGGTGAACAGGCTGTGGCTCAGGTGGTTGATGTCCTTGATTTTTTTGTTGGCCTTCCTGTGACATTGGGTGCTGTAGGGGTCCTGGAGGGCTGGCAGTATACGCCCGGTGATGCATTGGGCAGACCCCCCCCCCCCCCCCAGGAGATCCCTGCGGTTGTGGGCGATGCAGTTGCCGTACCAGACGGTGATACAGCCCGACTGGATGCTCTCAATTGTACATCTGCAAAAGTTTGTGATGGTCTTAGGGGCCAAGCCAAATTTCTTCAGACTCTTAAGAGTTTGAAGAGGCACTGGTGCGCCTTCACCACACTGTGTGGTTGGACTATTTCAGATTGTCAGTGAACTTCAAGCTGTTCAGCTTCTCCACTGCGTTCCCATCGATGTGAATAGGGGTTTGGTGTAGTGCGAGTGCCAGTCTTTTTGTACCATCATGCAACCTCACCGTCATACCATGTTTGGCTTCACAATGACGCACTGGTGTTGACAAGATGACAAACGGATCTGGGATCAGGTTACACTTGCAGTATAAACCCAGCCCAACAATGAACAACTGATAACTTCAATAATTTACAGAGACAGTTGAGCAAAAGGAGGAAAGACAATACAATTCATTATGTTGTTCCTCTGGTTTTGCTGCAGAACTACCCTGGCCTGTCCAGACCCAAGACCAGCCCTGCGTACAGACAGAACAGAGACAACTGACCTAAACCATCTTCAGGATTAGACCTGCATAGTCTCTATTCGATGTTCAACCTGACAAAGGTTAATAAAAAAACATTTGAAATGTATTTTGACAATTCAGAGATACTTTGTGTCGACATTATCAAACCCACAGCGTGATCTTTTGAGGGGTCCTTTAGCTACGGTAATGACAGGTTACTGGACATGTAATAACATAATCAAACCTGTATATAGAACAATGAACAAGACACCAAAGTCCCAGAGGGTACCTGATCTTTATTCCATCATACTTTGTCCTCGTTTGTTAATGCAAGTAGCACACTGTGACAGGATTTCAACTCAAGTTTTTACATATCAACCAAACGAAAAAAGGAAATTGTTGCCATGGAAATCCCTCGCAGGTCAGCTACGCCCCCGCAGCCAAATCCCATCCAATCCTTCTGTACACTGCAGTCTGTCCATCTTTCGCCAAGCCTACTTCGCCCTACACACTACCTAAACTAAAACCAGCCTCCGAGGAAAAGAAAAACATCCAGAAAGGAGAAAAGACAAAAAAAGGAAACTGCAACAATGATCAGGGGAGAGACAAATCTCCAGCCACGATCACCACGACGACAGATTCACACGGCTGCACTTGAGATTGAGGAGAAAGAACAAAAATAAACACCAAACTTTCTACGCAGATCTGACCTCCTGTTCTGCCGTCTGTCCAATAAGAACATCTTATACTGATGGCCCCTCCCATTCTGTCCAATAGGATTATTTTATACTGATATGGCCCCTGCCCACCCTTCTCCCATCACTGCCCCTTGCCTAGTTAACCACATAGGAACAAAACGGAAATAAAAGGCTGCGTTCCCCTACTCAGACGGTGCTGACGCATTCCAGATCTTACAACTCCTGAATAGGTATTTTATTTAATAGGTATTTTATAAAAACCACATGTCATAGCAATCTGGTGCCCGACGGCACAGTAGATGACTTGGCACGTAACCATAGGTTGATGCATGCAACGTCTGAGCAGGGGAATGCGACCAAAAGCTTATTGAAGAGTATACCCCAGCCCACCCACCAACCCCACCCCATGTACCCCACACAGCCCAAAAGCAGGCGAGTGCAAGGGTGTCTGCTGGGAAGCCAGCAGTCACAAAGAGTCTTTATGAGGGTTCCCCCTACTGGCGGGAGGACCCTAGTATTTCATTCCCGGAACAAACTCCTTTGCCTCTGGGTTCAAGCTGCTCTTGCGCTGTAAAAAGAGAGGAGAGATTTAGTATAGGAGCATACAAAAAAGGACCCAGACCTGTATGAACAGGTCAAAATAACAGGGCCTCAACATTAAAAACGGACAAGAGGAGACGGTTTGGATTGTAACACGCACCACAGGATAGTTTCTCCAGCTGATGGTCGGTTCCCTGCCAGATTAACCCTAGTCCCAGACTAAAAACCTATTTTAATGGAGAATTTCCTTTCAGCATGGTCTTTAGTCTAGGACTAGGCTTAATATTTTTTGGGGAAACTGGGCCAAAGAGTAGGAGCGGTATCATGTGTGCTCAAACAACTGGAGAAGAGAGACCGTCCCTAAGAGTAGAGGTATCGTGTGTGCTCAAACAACTGGAGAAGAGAGACCGTCCCTAAGAGTAGAAGAGGTATCGTGTCTGTGCTTGAACAACTGGAGAAGATGGGCTACCTACGGTATCTAGGTACTGAATGTGGATAACGCTCCACAGCAAATACTTTTCAGGCTTTTAACTCTCAGGTTAACTCTAAGGGACAAAATATGAATCCTTGTCCTGGACTGAATAAAGAATCTCTGTCGAACATGCTTTTTAGTCCAGGATTCAACTTTGTGTCTGGGAAACTGGCCCTATAAATACAGTGACGTTTGGTCGACGACGCTCAGACATGCTGCTCGTGTAGAGAGACAGATTGTGACACATTCTGACGGACAAACATTCTGACAGGACTTACCGCGAGTTCATCTGCGTTGCCGTTGGAGACAGATAGCCCGTTGAGCTGTTGCTGAATCTGCCCCACCCCAGGGGCAAGGTCTCTGGCGGGGATGAACCAATCCTGATCCTCCTCTTCCAGCATTTCCTGGAAACAGCGTTCTAAGAACTCCTGTTCCAGAAGCTCCTCCTCCACCTGGGATGACCACACAATAGGGGAAGAATAGGGCTGGATTACAATCAGCAGTAGATGATTATTTCTTAATATGTCTTTCCTCATGTCCTCTACCCTTGCCTCCTTCTCAAAGCACTGGAGGGCAGCCCAGGTTCGAGGCGAGTGTACAAAACATTAAGAACAGCATTAATTTGCCGGGGCAGGGGCTTTACAAGGTGTCCAAAGTGTTCCACAGGTATGCAGGCCCATGTGGACCACAATGCTCCAACGTAATATGGGTTCTATTTAATTTTACACCATTTGAGCTAGAGACGAGCCTTTTCTTTGCTTTAAAGCTGGAAGCATGACTGTCAGAAATCCGTTTTCCCCCTATGGCACTGCTGAGTGACAACTTGCAAAGCCTACTCAGATTGGCCTATGCTGCTGGTTACACCAGGGATGAAGAGACAATGTATCAACTTTGCTCACTCTGCGGGCTGCTCCAATGTAACAGAAGACTGATAAGGGTCTACATCCCTGATCGCCTGCTAAATTATATTTTAAAAATGGATGGAAAAAAATAGATGTGCAGGAAGAGCGGACGAAGAGAATCAGGTGAGTGACGGCTGGAAGGGGATGTGGGCCACGCGGCTTGCTGATCAGAGCTGATATGAACATTATCGGACCCGTCGCATATAAGGACCGGCGAATACAATAAACTATTTGAGATAAAAACTCAGCAAAAAAAGAAAACTGTCCTCTCACTGTCAACTGCGGTTATTTTCAGCAAACTTAACATGTGTAAATATTTGTATGAACATAAGATTCAACAAAAACTGAACAAGTTCCATAGACTAACAGAAATTGAATAATGTGTCCCAGAACAAAGGGGGGTCAAAATCAACAGTCACTATCTGGTGTGGCCACCAGCTGCATTAAGTACGGCAGTGCATCTCCTCCTCATGGACTGCACCAGATTTGCCAGTTCTTGCTGTGAGATGTTACTCCACTCTTCCACCAAGGCACCTGCAAGTTCCCAGACATTTCTGGGGGGGAATGGCCCTAGCCCTCACCCTCCGGTTAAACAGGTCCCAGACGTGCTCAATGGCATTGAGATCCGGGCTCTTCGCTGGCCAAGGCAGAACACTGACATTCCTGTCTTACAGGAAATCATGCACAGAACAAGCAGTGTAGCTGGTGGCATTGTCATGCTGGAGGGTGATGTCAGGATGAGCCTGCAGGAAGGGTACCACATGAGGGAGGATGTCTTCCCTGTAACGCACAGCGTTGAGATTGTCTGCAATGACAGCAAGCTAGGTCCGATAATGCTGTGACACACCGCCCCAGACCATGATGGACCCTCCACCTCCAAATCAATCCCTCTCCAGAGTGCAGGCCTCGGTGCAACGCTCATTCCTTCGACGATAAACGCAAAACTGACTGTCACCCCTGGTGAGACAAAGCCGCGACTTGTCAGCGAAGAGCACTTTTTGCCAGTCCTGTCTGGTCCAGCAATGGTGGGTTTGTACCCATAGGCAACGTTGTTGCCAGTGATGTCTGGTGAGGACCTGCCTTACAACAGGCCTACAAGCCCTCAGTCCAGCCTCTCTCAGCCTGTTGCGGACAGTCTGAGCACTGATTGGGGGGATTGTGCGTTCCTAGTGTAACTAGGGCAGTTGTTGCTATCCTGTACCTGTCCCGCAGGTGTGATGTTCAGATGTACAGATCCTGTGCAGGTGTTGTTACACGTGGTCTGCCACTGCGAAGACAATCAGCTGTTCGTCCTGTCTCCCTGTAACGCTGTCTTAGGTGTCTCACAGTACTCTTAGGTGTCTCACAGTCAACAGTACATTGCAATTTATTGCCCTGGCCACATCTGCAGTCCTCATGCCTCCTTGCAGCATGCCTAAGGCACATCCAAGCAGATGAGCAGGGACCCTGGGCATCTTTCTTTTGGGGCGATTTTTTCAGAGTCAGTAGAAAAGCCTCTTTAGTGTCCTAAGTTTTCATAACTGTGACCTTAATTGCCTACCGTCTGTAAGCTGTTATGTCTTAACGACCGTTCCACAGGTGCATGTTCATTAATTGTTTATGGTTCATTGAACAAGCATGGGAAACAGTGTTTAAACCCTTTACAATGAAGATCTGTGAAGTTGTTTGGATTTTTTACAAATTATCTTTGAAAGACATTGTCCTGAAAAAGGGACGTGTCTTATTTTTGTTATATTTTATTATTACTGAAATTATTAAGAAAACTGACAGGTGCCAGTTGGTTCTTTAGATCAGTCGGGCCGAAAAATGTGGTATTATCATATGAAACAGTAATACGGTATTCTAAAAATGTTGGTGTCATAAGTATCATGACGTTTTGGTACCGTGGTACTGGTATATGACACTACTCTGAATGGCACACATACACAATCTGTCTCAATAGTCTCAAACTTCAAAACCCCTTATTTAAGCCGTCTCCTCCCCTTCATCTACACTTATTGAAGTGGAATTAACAAGTTAAATCAATAAGGGATCATAGCTTTCACCTGGTCAGTCTATGTCATGACAGTGCATGTCAGAGTAGAAACTACAGCATGAAGTCCAAGGAACTGTCCGTAGATCTCCAAGATAAAATTGTGATGAGGCATATACAGTGCCTTGCGAAAGTATTCGGCCCCCTTGAACTTTGCGACCTTTTGCCACATTTCAGGCTTCAAACATAAAGATATAAAACTATTTTTTTGTGAAGAATCAACAACAAGTGGGACACAATCATGAAGTGGAACGACATTTATTGGATATTTCAAACTTTTTTAACAAATCAAAAACTGAGAAATTGGGCGTGCAAAATTATTCAGCCCCCTTAAGTTAATACTTTGTAGCGCCACCTTTTGCTGCGATTACAGCTGTAAGTCGCTTGGGGTATGTCTCTATCAGTTTTGCACATCGAGAGACTGAAATTTTTTCCCATTCCTCCTTGCAAAACAGCTCGAGCTCAGTGAGGTTGGATGGAGAGCATTTGTGAACAGCAGTTTTCAGTTCTTTCCACAGATTCTCGATTGGATTCAGGTCTGGACTTTGACTTGGCCATTCTAACACCTGGATATGTTTATTTTTGAACCATTCCATTGTAGATTTTGCTTTATGTTTTGGATCATTGTCTTGTTGGAAGACAAATCTCCGTCCCAGTCTCAGGTCTTTTGCAGACTCCATCAGGTTTTCTTCCAGAATGGTCCTGTATTTGGCTCCATCCATCTTCCCATCAATTTTAACCATCTTCCCTGTCCCTGCTGAAGAAAAGCAGGCCCAAACCATGATGCTGCCACCACCATGTTTGACAGTGGGGATGGTTGTTCAGGGTGATGAGCTGTGTTGCTTTTACGCCAAACATAACGTTTTGCATTGTTGCCAAAAAGTTACATTTTGGTTTCATCTGACCAGAGCACCTTCTTCCACATGTTTGGTGTGTCTCCCAGGTGGCTTGTGGCAAACTTTAAACGACACTTTTTATGGATATCTTTAAGAAATGGCTTTCTTCTTGCCACTCTTCCATAAACGCCAGATTTGTGCAATATACGACTGATTGTTGTCCTATGGACAGAGTCTCCCACCTCAGCTGTAGATCTCTGCAGTTCATCCAGAGTGATCATGGGCCTCTTGGCTGCATCTCTGATCAGTCTTCTCCTTGTATGAGCTGAAAGTTTAGAGGGACGGCCAGGTCTTGGTAGATTTGCAGTGGTCTGATACTCCTTCCATTTCAATATTATCGCTTGCACAGTGCTCCTTGGGATGTTTAAAGCTTGGGAAATCTTTTTGTATCCAAATCCGGCTTTAAAATTCTTCACAACAGTATCTCGGACCTGCCTGGTGTGTTCCTTGTTTTTCATGATGCTCTCTGCGCTTTTAACGGACCTCTGAGACTATCACAGTGCAGGTGCATTTATACGGAGACTTGATTACACACAGGTGGATTGTATTTATCATCATTAGTCATTTAGGTCAACATTGGATCATTCAGAGATCCTCACTGAACTTCTGGAGAGTTTGCTGCACTGAAAGTAAAGGGGCTGAATAATTCTGCACGCCCAATTTTTCAGTTTTTGATTTGTTAAAAAAGTTTGAAATATCCAATAAATGTCGTTCCACTTCATGATTGTGTCCCACTTGTTGATTCTTCACAAAAAAATACAGTTTTATATCTATGTTTGAAGCCTGAAATGTGGCAAAAGGTCGCAAAGTTCAAGGGGGCCAAATACTTTCGCAAGGCACTGTATCTGGGGAAGGAAATATGGAACTACCCACTCTGCCTAGAGCTGGCCGTTCGACCAAACTGAACAACCGGGCAAGAAGGGAGAACCTGCCAGAAGGACAACAGTCTCTACAGCACTTCACCAATTTGGGCTTTATGGGAGAGTGGCACATGACAGCATGGCTGGAGTTTGCAAAAAGGCATGTGAAAGAGAGCACAAGGCAAACAATTCTGTGGTCTGATGGGAAAGATTTAACTCTTTGGCTGCCGCTCCCCATCTAACTTAAACCTGCAAGGAAGAGCGAACATGCCCCTTGATCCTGACAGTAGAGTAACCTGATCCTAGATCTGTGTACAATGCCAGGCAATATCTATCCAGGGCAACATTCCTCACCTTTTAGTGTGTGTGTGTGGTCTGTCCATCACCGTGTCTGTATGTCTGTGTGTGCACCTGTGTGCATACGTACATGTGTATGTACATAAAGAGTGGTCCTAAAAATCACTGACCTGTCTGTTGTAATCCTCCTCGTTCTCCATCCACATGTAGTCAGCGAAGGGGTTGTTGTTGTTGCCCACCTCTCCCTCCTTGTGCCCGTTGGCCACGTTCTCTTTCCCGGGGGCACTGCTGCCTCCTGGTGTTTTCGCCATCTCAGGACTGTTCATCTCCGCAGGCTCTGTAGGGTTAACGATTTCACACATGCATAAATGGCAACCCACTTTAAAATGAGGCAAATGGCTTTCAAATTGAGCGTAAAGCTCAGCTTGGGTAAACTGAATAAATTACGTGTTTAATAAACACTAAGGTCAAAAAACGTAGCTAAAACATAAGAGTAGAAAGTTAAACCGTTATCTACCCACACATGAACAAATGTATATTGCCAAAACGCAAAAAGTCCATACTTCATTATTTTACTTACTACTTGCTAGTGTCATACTAGTTAAAGTAGACCAGAGTAGCGAGTCAGTGGCTGCGCTTATAGCTGACGTGGATACAATTACTAGCTAGCCAGTTCCTACAGTTATAACTCAACAATACCTAGCTAACGCGTTACCTGTATCGTCAGCATTGAAGGATGCACATGTCACGAGAAAAAAAGTGATGACAAACCCCACATGGAGCGAGGCCTACCTGCGTGTCACAGCTGCAACAAGCCAGCCAGACAATTAGCTAACTGGAGTAACGTTAGTTACAGCTAACATTACCGTTCATTGCAACACAAATCCTATTTGGAGTATTGGCAGTTTGCTAGTGAGCTAGTTACAGTAGCTAGCTTACTAGTTGGTAAACAACGTTAGGTAGTTTGCTAGTTGGTACACAACGTTAGCGAACTACGTAGCTAGCGAACTCAGAAAACTAGCACGGACTAGCTAACTAGATAGCCAACAAAGCAGCCTGAAAATAATTTGTGATATAAAAGGGTTGTAGTTTCGACTAAATGTACTGTAGCCATCAAGTCACTGATGAAACGAGTTATTTAAGTTAGCATTCACTAGATAACTAACACATCGTGCAATCACCCTATGAAAAAGGCTTTGGCATACTAACGTTACTAGCGAACAAGAAAGCTACTTGGCTAGCGAGCTTGCTAACTAACTTGAAATATATAAAAACACGCATATTGGATCAAACTTGGCTAGCAAGCTGTTTTTGATGTACAGACTGAATGTTACGTCACCTGTAACTAGCATAGCCTTCTTACTACCTTGGATTGTCTTTATAGCTAGCTATAAAACTGTTAGCAGGTAGCTAGCTGGTAGTGGTAGAAACAAGCTAAATCAAACTTAGCTCGAAGGCTAACAGCGTGACATGCACACACGATTCAGGTCAAATTGTATCTGGAATGCACAGCAGCCAGTAGCGCAACAAAAACGTAGCTACCTGGCATCGTTGGATAAATATTTAAAGACCACTCGATATATCTTCAATGTTTGACAGGGCAATTCGTCGACTTTACAGCTAATTTGCTATCAAGCTAGCCAACTCACTACATTCCATCAAGACGCTCACGGGGGACTTCCGTTTCGTCGTTAAGTTCCCCCAGCCCGCTATATCAGTCGTCACATACCTACCTCAGCGCATCAACTGTGAGGTTGATGTCATGGGCATGCGATTATTTTTATTTGTATTTCTTTTTTATTTAACCTTTATTTAACTAGGCAAGTCAGTTAAGAACCAATTCTTATTTACAATGACTGCCTACCAAAAGGCCCCTGCGGGACGGTGCCTGGGATTGAATAATAATAATAAATACAATATTAATATAGGTCAAAACACACATCACAACAAGAGAGACAATACAACACTACACAAAGAGAGACCTAAGACAACATAGCAAGGCAGCAACACATGACACACAACAAAACATGGTACAAACATTATTGGGCACAGTCAACAGCACACAGGTCAAGAAGGTAGAGACAACAATATATCACACAAAGCAGCCACAACTGTCAGTAAGAGTGTCCATGATTTAGTCTTTGAATGAAGAGATTGAGATTAAACTGTCCAGTTTGAGTATTTGTTGCAGCTCGTTTCAGTTGCTAGCTGCAGTGAATTGAAAAGAACAGCGACCCAGGGATGTGTGTGTTTTGGGGACCTTTAACAGAATGTGACTGGCAGAACAGGTGTTCTGAACAGAAGATGAGGGATGCAGTAGATATCTCACATAGGGGGGAGTGAGGCATAAGAGGGTTTTATAAATAACCATCAACCAGTGGGTCTTGTGACGGGTATACAGAGATGACCAGTTTACAGAGGAGGACTTGCTGGTGTGTGTTGGATCATTGTCCTGCTGCAGAACCCAAGTGCTCTTCAGCTTGAGGTCACAAACTGATGGCCGGACATTCTCCTTCAGGATTTTTTGGGAGAGAGCAGAATTCATGGTTCCATCAATCACAGCAAGTTGTCCAGGTTCTAAAGCAGCCCGAGACCATCACACTACCACCACCATATTTGACTGTTGGTGTGATGTTCTTTTTCTGAAATACTGTGTTACTTTTACGCCAGATGTAACGGGACGCACACCTTCCAAAAAGTTCAACTTTGTCTCATCAGTCCACAGAATATTTCCCCAAAAGTCTTGGGGATCATCAAGATGTTTTTTTTTTGCCAAAAGTGAGACAAGCCTTTATGTTATTTTTGCCATGGATGCCATTTTTGCCCAGTCTCTTTCTTATGGTTGAGTCATGAACACTGACCTTAACTGAGGCAAGTGAGGCCTGCAGTTCTTTAGATGTTGTTGTGGGTTCTTTTGTGACCTCTTGGATGAGTCATCGCTGCGCTCTTGGGGTAATTTTGGTAGGCCTGCCACTCCTGAGAAGGTTCACCACTGTTCAACACTTTCTCCATTTGGGATAATGGCTCTCACCGTGGTTCGCTGGAGTCCCAACGCTTTAGAAATGGCTTTGTAACCCTTTCCAGACTGATAGATGTCAATTACTTTGTTTCTCATCTGTTCCTGAATTTCTTTGGATCGCAGCACGATGTCTTGCTTTTTGAGTTCTTTTGGCCTACTTCACTTTTTTCCCTTAATAAATACAATTATCAATTAAAAACTGCATGTTGTGTTTACTTGGGTTATCTTTGTGTAATATTTCATTTAGTTTGATGCTCTGAAACATTTAAGTGTGACAAATGTGTAAAAAATAAGAAATCAGGATGGTGGCAAAGACTTTTTCACAGCACTGTAGTTGCTGTAGTTATAAACAGATAAGATAAGCATTCCTGCAACATTGTTTTGTTGAAAGACAAATTAAGTGAATTGATTGCACCCAAATTGGCCATTTACATTTATAGGATACCTATAATATTCAATAAACCCTACATTAGATTTGGACCAAACCTCTTCTTAACAATGATTAAAATGTGAGGAATCCAAATTAATGGTAAAAAGCCACCCACGGAACCCCCAAAACCCCACACCAAGCCCACCCAAACGGCCAGTATACCTGATTAATTCTCTATGTCTGACAAGTAGTACAAAGCTGTGGCTAGTAGTATTGTGTCTTCATAGTATTTTATGCATCCTCTGCGAATTTGGTGATGGTTATTTTCCCCTGTTCAGAGAAATCAGTCATTGAAGTTTCTAAGTTTATGTAGCGTCATACAACCTAATATTACCCTGTTCTGGTGCTGTTCCTAATATTACCCTGTTCTGGTGCTGTTCCTAATATTACCATGTTCTGGTGCTGTTCCTAATATTACCATGTTCTGGTGCTGTTCCTAATATTACCATGTTCTGGTGCTGTTCCTACTATTACCCTGTTCGGGTGCTGTTCCTAATATTACCATGTTCTGGTGCTGTTCCTAATATTACCATGTTCTGGTGCTCTTCCTAATATTACCATGTTCTGGTGCTGTTCCTACTATTACCCTGTTCTGGTGCTGTTCCTACTATTACCCTGTTCTGGTGCTGTTCCTAATATTACCATGTTCTGGTGCTGTTCCTAATATTACCATGTTCTGGTGCTGTTCCTAATAAAACCATGTTCTGGTGCTGTTCCTACTATTAGTTGAAAAAGGTGTGAAGAACCCCCACTCAATGTTAATTCAAGGCTGATCTTCAAATGATAATCATTTATAAATGCAGAGTGAATAGTTAAAATTAGAACAATGTATTTGCCCAAAGAAAACTAAGAACTGCTTTGAGGGCTACTCATTCTTCATTTCATTCTTTCACTTTCTTTCTTCATTGCATCTTCTATTGTGGTGATGTTGCTACATCCCAAATCATATTGGTGACCAGTTGCAGTGGTTGGTTCCTTGATGGTGCAGATGATGCTTGTTTTTGGTACACAACATGTGTCCTCTCTGTTTGGCCAAGAATAGGATCTTGCTGGATAACTTGGACGGATTCATTTCAACTTCACGTCCATGTTTTTATCATCCACAGCATCGGCATTTCCAATCCAGCACTCATCATCATAGCAGCAAACTAGACAATAGAAAATCAGATCAAAATCAGATCTATGGGTTTCCCGAGGACCAAGTCAAACGTAATGGCATCATCTGTGTCACTGCAAACTCTCTTTGCACCTATGAGGCTTTTGAACAGTGTAACGAAGTGATGGAAGCTGCTGGTTCCTGGCAGAGTTATTCTGTTCTAGTTTTCTGCTATGATGATGAGTACTGGATTGGAATGACTGACTCTGGGCATGATAAAAACATGGAGGTAAAGGTGAAACTTCTGCATCCAATAAGGTCATTTTATTGGCCAACCAGAGGACACATCCCTCCCTCCCTCCCTCCCTCCCTCCCTCCCTCCCTCCCTCCCTCCCTCCCTCCCTCCCTCCCTCCCTCCCCAACAGCTACACCTTCATGCACCCTCACCAAGTAACCTGTGTTTCTCCTGTTCGTAAACTGATGCCATCCATCACCTCACTTAATGGACCACACCTGACATGCAAATGTTTTCCACTGGTTATGACAACAGTAAGTGATGTTTAGTATGGTTGAAGAGAATATGTTGAGCTGTGTAGAATGTTTTCCACTGGTTATGACAACACTAAGTGATGATCAGTATGGTTGAAGAGAATATGTTGAGCTGTGTAGAATGTTTTCCACTGGTTATGACAACACTAAGTGATGTTTAGTATGGTTGAAGAGAATATGTTGAGCTGTGTAGAATGTTTTCCACTGGTTATGACAACACTAAGTGATGTTTAGTGTGGTTGAAGAGAATATGCCGTGCAGTGTAGAATGTGTTGTGGATGGATAGGGCCCTGAGTTTTTCCAGACCAGGTCAAGTCAAAAGGCCAGGAAATCTCAAGGACCTAGCTACACAATATGGTGATTAGTGCATTACAGCTGGAACTGCCCACTGATTTCAAGGATAAATATATTGAAATATGATTATTATATTGTCCCCCACAATTAAATCAGGGAGGAAACTATGGATCGGTCACATTCCATCCGCCAGTCAGTCACACATATCTCAGTCAGCACTGCCGCGATTTCTATGAAAACTGGCTAAAAGATGCGTCTTGCTATAGAGATCCGTAATTTACTTAAACTGATAGGCCCAAGTGTCACGTTCTGACCTTAGTTCCTTTGTTATGTCTTTGTTTTAGTATGGTCAGGGCGTGATTTGGGTGGGTTGTCTATGTTCGTTTTTCTATAATCTGGGATTTCTGTGTTCGGCCTAGTATGGTTCTCAATCAGAGGCAGCTGTCAATCGTTGTCCCTGATTGAGAATCATACTTAGGTAGCCTGGTTTCACTTTTAAGTTGGGGTTTTTGGGACTGTTTCGTTTATTCACATTTATTGTTTTGTTCCAGTGGTCTGTTGTGTTTTGATTAAACATTATGGACACTTACCACGCAGCGCATTGGTCCTCCGATCCTTCTCGCTACTCCTCCTCAGAAGAGGAGGACGAGATCCGTTACACCAAGGGGGACGATATAGTAATCAACTGAAATCAAACATTTTTAACAAGGATATCCTGTCTCGTTTGATCTTGAATTGTTGTCACTAATTGGGGGCGCTGCATCATTCGTGGGGGATAACAAGTTTACTGTTACCTTGTTTGATATTATAATTAGTTATTTTTTATATAAATATACAGACATATCCTTTATGTATCATTGTTAAAGAAGACAGACAGACAGGGAGCTCCATAATAATTATTTATTGAATCAGATCATCCCCAACAATATCTACATTGTAACTTTCAAGCACCATCATCTATCATTTCAAGAGAAAACACATGTAAATGTTTGGTGCCAGTCTGTTTCTGAATTAGCCAGTGGAATGGTCTCTCTGCCAATAAATATCACACTAAAGTTGAAACAGAATGACACCAGGTCTATTTAAAAACAAGTACATTATAGCCGGGATTCAAAACAAAACCACGCTATATCACACTTGATATTTTAAGGTCATTTCAAATTGAGCCGACATGCAGCATTTACTTTCAATCTCATGTCCGCGAATGCAGTACCGTTGACTTTAAAAGCTACATGGTCTATAAATGCGATTGGATTGAATCCCGGCCTATATATCCAAATTTTCTTGCTAAAAATGGAAGACTTGAGAAGTGCTTGTGCTGGTTTACACTCCATGTGAGTATATAAACTACAGACTCAATATTACCAAACAAAATTGACAGGGGGGGGGAATCAAACCATCACTTTCTAGTCTACTGATTACGTTGGAAATAGATTTAAACATCATGAATTGGAAAACAATCACAATTTAATATAAAAAAAAACATAAGACAGAAATATAATGACATATTGTACATTTTCTAAAGCACTAATGGTTGAAGAGATTTTACTTCATGTCTTAGAGACTTCTGATGCAGGGTAGTTTCCCAACCCTGTGGAGGTAGAGGAGGGGCTGCACAAACCCAGAGATTATAACAATGCACAAACAAATAGACATGCCTATAAAAAAGTCTATGTAGGGAATGTAACTTTTAGTCTGTGCCATCAATGCCATTGGGAGTTGAGACACCACAGCATACACCAGGATAATCAAAATGATCTTAAAGGCCTTCATCTTAATGCTGTTTGTCCCCTCCCTGTCCCCATCCCCCGGCCCTGGACGTTTCAGAGCCCAGAGAACTGAGAGGCAGCAGAATGACATCAGAGAAAAATAGATCAGTGATTGGGCAAATATAGAGTAGAAGAACACTGGTAAATAGTTACCAAACAAAGATAAACAGCAGAACCCAAGAACCATCAGCCAGACAACACTACAACACCCCACCCTGTATCTCAGGGGTTTGTACTTCAGGAAGACCACAGGGTGGACCACCGCCAGGTAGCGCTCCACACAGATACAGGACAGGAACAGGGGACGACCAGTGAAAACAAACCCATAGGAAAAAACAGCAACTTTTGCGATAAAATCAGACTGGGTGTAGAGTTCAGCCATGCTGAAGGCATTAAAGAGGCTGAAGATGATCTCAGACAGGGTCAGGTTGAGAGCGAAGAACTCTGAGGACATTGTCCCTCCTGCTCCAGTCAATATAAGCCACAGGATGTAGATATTGGTGGGGAGACCCAGGACGATGTTGATTGAAAAGGAAGCAGTAACAAAGGGGAATAAGTATGCCACAAGGAAAGCCTTTTCTTCCGGATCAATGAGCGAGGCAGGAGGAGATGTGAACGTATCATTGACTTTAGTTAAGTTCATCTCAACGATGTATGTAACTGTAATGTGTGAAAGTTCTTGAGATCTGTAAAGGAAAGAGCTAAAGAGAGAGAGAGAGATGGAGAGAGGGAGGGAGTGAGCGGGAGGGAGATGGGGAGAGAGAAGAGAGATCGAGGGAGAGCAGGATTGTTATATAAACAACAGGTTCATGCAAAGTATTTATCTCGCTATAATACCAGTCTTTATTCATATTATATTTGTACATACAATCATTCTGTTAC
Source organism: Oncorhynchus clarkii lewisi (assembly GCF_045791955.1). Classification (NCBI taxonomy): domain Eukaryota; kingdom Metazoa; phylum Chordata; class Actinopteri; order Salmoniformes; family Salmonidae; genus Oncorhynchus; species Oncorhynchus clarkii. Next base: position 41,704 of record NW_027260987.1, read on the forward strand.
CAGTCTAATTGGATGTCTGGTATTTCTCTGGTCAATACCCTTTTTTTTACCCTGTTTGAAAAACATATGTGAATCGCTGAATCCTGTCAACTAGGTGTGCAGCCTAGTTAGAACCACAAGAAAGCACACCAAAAAATAGAGCAAAATGGGGGGAAGGAGGGAAACAAAGAGGAAGAGAGAGGGAAAGGGAGGGATAGAAAGAGAGAGAGAGTGGTACAGAAACAGAGGAGGACATTTTTACAAGCAACATGATCATGTAAACTATTTATCTGTCTGTAATTGCAGTCTTTACTCATCTTATATATGCACATATAATCATTCTGTACCCAAGGCAATATGGTGTTGATACAGTATTATTTTGGTAATGACAGATTATATTTTACATTGGATGAAAAATGTATTAAAAACACTGAGTACCATCAACTAGGTGTGCAGCTATGCCAAAATCACAATGAAACACACACAAAACCTAATGAAGCTAAATTAATAAAGATACTCTCTTACAATCCTTTGTAGATCATATAATCAATAGAGATTATCACTTTGTAAACATGACGAAATATCAAAATATGTCGATATATTTGTATAAATTGCTAATATTACAATAGTTTTGCTCACAAGCTACATCAATCGATATCATTTGAGATAAATTAAATTCTAAATTAAAAACTATAATTTAAAAATACAAATGAAACTATTTAACTCACCTGTAGCCTATTGATTCAGCGTCTCTGTCCTCTGAGGTGTGGTGTGTTGTGTCTGTCACAGGTGCTGGAACTGATGACCTCACACTAAATATCCAAATCTCTTCCCTGCCCTGCCACACCTGCTTGTCGTGTCATCTCAACCTGCTGATGTAGACCACAGTGTATCTACAATGGTACCCTATTCCTTATAAAGTGCAGTACTTGTGACTAGAGCCCTAGTTAAATAAAGTTGAACTAAAATAAAATAAATAAATATAGGGTATAGGTTGCCATTTTAGAAGTCGACCAGAGTTCTGACGAGGAATGTCAGATTGTAGGAAAATAACAAGTAAAAATATATTTTTTAAGCGTGCATTCAACGGTCAACCCTATTACTTTAATTGTCACCGTTAAAAGTAATTTTTCTCTTGAGATTCAAAAAAAAGTGTGTTCCATATTTCGGAATGTTCTAATGAGGTGAAAGAAATTATACATTTTTACAAAATTGCATTACCCGAAACAAAATCTATTCTTGGAGGACTCAGTCACCTCTTCCTCAGAGACACCTGATACACCCGATACAGTCCAGTGTCCACAGGGGGATTGGATGCCTATCCATGTCCTGAGGATGTCGGGAAATGCCTTTTAAACAGGCCACTAGGGGCAACAATTACCAACAAGTACGCTTTGGTTGGGGGTTATGAGCGTAATCACATGACTCGTGATCAGTTTGGTTTTTCTATTTTTTAATTGAACCCTATCTCAAACTTTAACTCTCACAACCATTCAGAATGAGATCTTGAACCATAACTTAACCTTAACCTCCCTCCAAACAGAGAGAACACGTGTGTCTCTCTCTCTCTCTCTGTTTTGCTCCCTCCTGCCCTCCCTCCCTCCTTCACCTACAACCACACCCTCAGCCACCCCCACTATACACCTGTATTTAGCCGGTCTGTAAACTGATGCTGTCCATCACCTCACTAGATGGAACACACCTGACATGCAAATGTTTTCCACTGGTTATGACAACACTAAGTGATGATCAGTATGGTTGAAGAGAATATGTTGAGCTGTGTAGAATGTTTTCCACTGGTTATGACAACACTAAGTGATGTTCAGTATGGTTGAAGATAATATGTTGAGCTGTGTAGAATGTTTTCCACTGGTTATGACAACACTAAGTGATGATCAGTATGGTTGAAGAGAATATGTTGAGCTGTGTAGAATGTTTTCCACTGGTTATGACAACACTAAGTGATGTTCAGTATGGTTGAAGAGAATATGTTGAGCTGTGTAGAATGTTTTCCACTGGTTATGACAACACTAAGTGATGTTTAGTATGGTTGAAGAGAATATGTTGAGCTGTGTAGAATGTTTTCCACTGGTTATGACAACACTAAGTGATGTTTAGTATGGTTGAAGAGAATATGTTGAGCTGTGTAGAATGTTTTCCACTGGTTATGACAACACTAAGTGATGTTCAGTATGGTTGAAGAGAATATGCTGTGCTGTGTAGAATGTGTTATGGATTGATAGGGGCCTGAGTTTCTCCAAACCAGGTCAGGTCAAAAGGTCAGGATAAACTCCAGGCCCTAGTTACACAACATGGTGGTCAGGGCAGAAGAATTCAATGTAAATGTCATGACACCATTATAGCTGGAACTGACCATTGATTTCATGGAAAAATAAAACATATATGTAATTGTATTTGTTATTATAGTTATTGTTATTATTTATTACAAATATACAGACATATCCTTTAATTATCCTCTTTAAAGAAGACAGAGAGACAGGAAGATCATTGTTAAGTATGTATGTAATATCATCAACCCAACAATATCTTCATAGTAACTTTCAAGCAAAATAATCATTCATAATTTCAAGAGCAACACATGCAAACGTTTGGCGCCAGTCTATTTCGGTATTAACCAGCTAAATTGCCGGTCTCTCTGCCAATAAAATGTCATGCTAAAGTTTAAACAGAATGACACTAGGTCTATTTACAACAAGTACATTATAAAGTTTAAACAGAATGACACTAGGTCTATTTATAACAAGTACATTATAAAGTTTAAACAGAATGACACTAGGTCTATTTATAACAAGTACATTATAAAGTTTAAACAGAATGACACTAGGTCTATTTACAACAAGTACATTATAACGTTTAAACAGAATGACACTAGGTCTATTTACAACAAGTACATTATAAAGTTTAAACAGAATGACACTAGGTCTATTTACAACAAGTACATTATAAAGTTTAAACAGAATGACACTAGGTCTATTTACAACAAGTACATTATGAATGGGATTCAATATGTTAAATGCGTTGCCATGCTTGACATTTTAAAGGTAATTTCAAATTGAACCGACATGTGCAGCATTTACCTTGAATACCATCTCCACGAACGTGGTCCCATTACCTTTAAAAGCTGCATTGTCTACAAGCGCGATTTGTTTAAGTCCCGGCCTATACCACAATTTTCTTGCAAAATATGGACAATTTGAAAAGCTATATGGCTGGTTTACACTCTATGTTTGTACATAAACTGCAGACCCAATATTAACACTGTTGTATATGCTACTGCCCCTATGGCAGCTCAGGCTCTGACTCTTCAGTCTGCTTTTACTACCTTGCAGAAAGCCTTAGTTGACCTGAAGTTGGTACAAGACGCTGGTAAATCCAAGTACATGATATTTTCCTAATCATGTAATAATGTAACTGATGATTTGTGCATAAGTACGTCAGATGGTCGTGTCCACGCCTATAACTATCTGGTCATCTGGATTGATGAAAAGGTATCTTTTAAAAAGCATGTTGACGAGTTAGTCAAGAAATGAAGAGTTAAGTTGGGCTTCTCCTGTAGGAATAGGGCTTGCCTTTCATTAAATAGTAGAAAACAGATAATTCGGTCTTCATTCATTCCTGTTATAGATGATGGTGATATTATAAACATGAATGCAGCTAACAGGGTTATGAAGCCCTTAGACACAATTTATAATAGTGCACTTCATTGTATAACATCTGACAGACACTCACCACTGCATCCTTTATCATCAAGCTGGTTGGACCTCGCTATAAACACTTACAGTTGAAGTCAGAAGTTGGGTTGGAATCATTAAAACTCGTTATTCAACGACTCCACAAATTTCTTGTTAACAAACTATAGTTTTGGCAAGTCATTTAGGACATCCACTTCGTGCATGACACAAGTAATTTTTCCAACAATTGTTTACAGACAGACTATTTCACTTATAATTCACTGTATCACAATTGCAGTGGGTCAGAAGTTTACATACACTAAGTTGACTGAGCCTCTAAATAGCTTGGAAAATTCCAGAAAATTATGTAATGGCTTTAGAAGCTTCTGATAGGCTAATTGACACAATTTGAGTCAATTGGAGATGTTTCTTTGGCTGTCTTTCAAGGCCTACCTTCAAACTCAGTGCCTCTTTGCTTGACATCATGGGAAAATCAAAAGAAATCAGTCAAGACATCAGAAAAAAATTGTAGACCTCCACAAGTCTGGTTTATCCTTGGGAGCAATTTCCAAACGCCTGAAGGTACCACGTTCATCTGTACAAACAATAGTACGCAAGTTAAACACCATGGGACCACGCAGCCTACATACCGCTCAGGAAGGAGAGGCGTTCTGTCTCCTAGAGATGAACGTACTTTGGTGCGAAAAGTACAGATCAGTCCCAGAACAACAGCCATGGACCCGGTGAAGATGCTGGAGGAAACAGGTACAAAAGTATCTATATCCACAGTAAAACGAGTCCTATATCGACATAACCTGAAAGGCTGCTCAGCAAAGAAGAAGCCACTGCTCCAAAACCTCCATAAAAAAGCCAGACTACGCACATGGGGACAAAGATCATACTTTTTGGATGAATGTCCTCTGGTCTGATGAAACAAAAATTGAACTGTTTGTCCATAATGCCCATCATTATGTTTGGAGGAAAAAGGGGGAGGCTTGCAAGCCGAAGAACACCATCCCAACCGTGAAGCACGGAGGTGGCAGCATCATGTTGTGGGGTGCTTTGCTGATGGAGCGACTGGGGCACTTCACAAAATAGATGGCATCATGAGGAAAGGAAAATTATGTGGATATATTAAAGCAACATCTCAAGACATCAGTCAGGAAGTTAAAGCTTGGTTCGCAAATGGGTCTTCCAAATGGACAATAACCTCAAGCATACTTCCAAAGTTGTGGCAAAATGGACAACAAAGTCAAGATATTGGAGTGGCCATCACAATGCCCTGACCTCAAGCCTACAGAAAACGTGTGGGCAGAACTGAAAAAGCGTGTGCAAGCAAGGAGGCCTACAAACCCGACTCATTTACACCAGCTCTGTCAGGAGGAATGGGCCAACATTCACCCAACTTATTGTGGGAAGCTTGTGGAAGGCTACCCAAACCGTTTGACCCAAGTTAAACAATTTAAAGGCAATGCTACAAAATACTAATTGAGTGTATGTAAACTTCTGAACCACTGGGAATATGATGAAAGAAATAAAAGCTGAAATAATTAATTCTCTCTACTATTATTCTGACATGTCACATTCTTAAAATAAAGTTGTGACACTAACTGAACTAAGACAGGGAATTTTTACTAGGATTAAATGTCAGGAATTGTGAAAAACTGAGTTTAAATGTTTTTGACTAAGGTGTATGTAAACTTCCAACTTCAACTGTAGGTCGCTTCATTATTCTGTTTATGTTTATAAAGCCTTACTCAAAAAACTACCAATTTATTTAACATCATTGTTGAAGTATAGAAACTCTGATTACAACAATGACAGGGTTCGTTTATGATGGAGACTCCACGTGTATCCACAGAGTTGTGTAAATCTGCATTTTCCTACCAGGCCCCTGTCATGTAGAATATTCTCCAATGAGTTGTTGTCTCTGGGTCAGTTTAGGAGAAAGTCAAGGGATGTTTATATTGATACATGTGTTTGTTTTATTTGACTGTTAATATAATATTTTTGTTGTGTTTAAGTTTCTGTATTATTCCCAGGGCACATTTGCAAATGAGACCTAGGTCTCAATAATAAAAATGAACAAAACTAAATCTACAGGAAAGGAAGTCAAACCATCACTCCCGTAATCTGATATTTCTGAAACATTTCTGGAAGTCATTAATAGGAACAAAAGACAGACCACGATGCAGGAGGGAGACTTCTGATGGTTCGATATGGTTTTGGGGAATGGCTGACTATTTTACTTGTTTGTGTCTGGTGTTGTACCATTCTCTGTTGTCTCCTCTCCTCCCCGTGTCCAATGGTTCGTTGTGCATTGAACTGTTCTAAAAAAAAAAGTGCTTCTCACCTGATTTCTTGTGCCATGCATGGGTGGCCCTGAAAACAGAGGCAGCAGAATAACATACATTAAAATAAGACCAGTATTTCACCCACAGGCGCATAATATATAACATTTAGGCTCTTTGACAGAACATGATTACAACCAACCAGACTAACCCACAACCAACCAGACTAACCCACAACCAACCAGACTAACCCAGAACATGTATCTGAGGAGTTTGTACTTCAGGAAGACCACAGGGTGAACCACCGCCAGGTAGTGTTCAAAGGACTGGAACAGGGTCCAACCAGAGGAGAGACTAGGAGAGAGGGAATAGGGAGGTGTATGTAGACAACGAAGAAGACAGAACACAGGCAGTAGAGGATCTCAGATACAGCCAGGTTGAGAGAGAAGATCTCTGAGGCCATCGTCCATTCGCTTCAGCCACAGGACGTGGGAAGATTGAGGATGAGGTTGACTGCATTGCAGTGCTGATAGAGGAAGCGTACTCCACATAGCCAGAGAGGACGGAGGAATGGTTGAAAGAGTTTTTATTTTTACCAAGCTAAGTTTGGAAGTACCTGCTTTGATGTCCCAACATCACTGTGGAAGGAAGAAAGAGAGCAAATGAGAGAGAGAGAGTGAAAGAGAGAGAGACAGAGAGAGAGACAGAGAGAGAGAGAGAGAGAGAAAGAGAGAGAGACAGAGAGAGAGACAGAGAGAGAGAGAGACAGAGAGAGAGACACAGAGAGAGAGAGAGAGAGAGAGAGAGAGAGAGAGAGAGAGAGAGAGAGATAAATGCAATAAATTAACTATCAACACCAGATCATACAATATACAACACATTTAAATAGCCTTCTAAGGTGTTTCCTCAATACAAATTGAAAACTCAAATTCCTGTAAGATATTCATAACAAAAATGGATAAATTATGCCATATCAATTTTTTTCTGCTATGAAACATTTTTGAATTCCAGAACTTGTACTGAAAACTAAAGGAAAAACCTCAGAAGTGAACTTCTTCTAGAACAACAATTCTGATTTTGAAGAGGAAAAATAACAATTTCAAACCTTGAAGCTCTTCTCTCTCCTGGAAAGTCTGTGTCCATAAAGAACTGAATGCTGAGTCATACATAACAGACACAACATAATAGGGGCAAAACTGATGGAAATGGAGGAGGTACTTTCTATCCTTATCCAATAACAATGATCATCTTAGTTTTTTTAACCCGTTTTTCATGTGGTGTGTCCTGAACACAAGTCAGGTCTATTAGTCCCAGCTTGAACACCTGTGAGTCACTAACAGGTGCAGCAGGTCATTACACTTATGCAAATGATTGTGTTTGTTAGGACCTAATGGCCATACACAGTCTATGATTGATTGAGGAGGTTTTGTGAATTGTTGTTCACACTTCAGGCCTTAATTCTCAAATCAGTTTTGTTTTTCAAATCAGTTTTGGAATACTGACTGTCCCAACAGTAAGTTACTAGTGACCAAATCGTATTTCTGTGTGGTCAGACAGCAGTCATGTGTTGACATGTCTACTCTAGTTGTCATAGTGATGACGGGTGTGTGCGCTGTGGTGTAGGCTGACTGGTTCTCGTGCTTCCTATCACTCAGATGTTATGTTGCAAGCTAAGGTGACATTAATGCCTTCCATGGGTTTTTCCCAGTTGCTTTGAATGTAAAAAATCATAGTGCAAGATTTTACCCCCTAGAGTGAATTCCCTGTTTCCCCGTGGAAATCAAATGAGCATAATAAAACAATCCCCATCACAATCCGTCAGTTTAAAATAGAGAAATCTGTTCTTTGTTGTTGCATTGTATGGCTCTCAATCCATTGATGTCGTACTTCTGCATCTGTGGTGAAAGGTGGTAGAGCTAGAGCTGTGTTTGTCAGACCATGAGAAAATAGGATCTATAGCGTCAGAACGGTTTGGCCTAAAAAATATTGACCCCTCTATGAAAAGATGGGACTCTCACGAACACAATGGTGTTCTCTGTTTTGCTTTGCGACCCCCAAACAAGTGGGACTCGTCTAAAATTGGTACATCAGATCTGCCAACTTCTGTCTGTAGCATCCGAACAGTTTGGGCTACACACTAATATGTGGAAAGGTAAGTCTCTCACGAACACGTACATCCTGGTTGATTTGCTCTAGGACATCCACCGCCTCATTAGACTCCTCTGAAGGTTCCTCTGTACCAGTTAATGACAGTAAGGACAAATTCAATGTTTCATCAAATAATTGTATAGATTTTTCAGATACTTCTTAAAATTCCAAATCAAATAGCTAAATGATCCTTGCTATGGCCTTCGTAAAACAATTCAACAGATAGTCCAAAAACCCCAGATAACTCTAGTTTAAGATTTTGAAAGGGATTTTTTAAAACATTTTTAATATATTTAATATATTATATTCGATTTTCAAAAGTATTCAGTCCCCTTCACTTTTTCCACATTTTATTACGTTACAGGCTTATTCTAAAAATCATGATTTTTTCGTCTTCTCATCAATCTACACAAAATAATGACAAAGCAAAACCAGTTTTTTGAAGGGGGGTTATTTGAAGAACCTTACATAGAGGGTTCTAGATAGAACCCTCTGCAAAGGGTTCTACCCATCACCAAAAAGGGTTCCCCTATGGTTCTACGTTTGCAGAGATTCAAGGTTCTTCTTTTTTCTCTAAGAATGTACTACCATTTGATTTGTCTGAGTTCTCCTCTACCACAGTTTAACATCTAGTCATCTACTGGTTACCATATCTACAACTTATCTAGATACAATTGGTTATCTAACCTCACCACAACCACCCATCTACAATGACCACAACTACTAATCTATGTAAACCAGGTTACCAATCAATGACCACTTATCAACTACTACTCTGCAAATGCAGTGGGCTGGCTACCATATCTCAAGCACTATTCTACCTAAGAGCTGGCTTGCCTGTTGTATTTTTACTCCTGTGGCAAGGCATAGGCAAGTTACCTCAGAATAAAGGGCAGATCAGGGTCATGTTCATTAGGCGCCAATTGGAAGTGAATGGACTGAATAAGGGAGGGACTACCTGGACTTGTCCTATAAGCAACACTCCTGACTGAGACAGTGAGTCCTCCTGTTTAGTATCGATCCCTGTCCCTTCTCAACCTTTAATACTGACTGAGACAGTGAGTCCTCCTGTTTAGTATCGACCCCTGTCCCTTCTCAACCTTTTAATCCTGACTGAGACAGTGAGTCCTGTCAACCAGAAATCATACATGTAGTTCCCACAGTCTGTCCTTGCCACCAGTTGTAGTCATAGAGCCGGCAGAGGAGATGTCTACTTTAGATGTATCAGTCTTAAGATCGAGCTTAGGATCAGGTTTACACCACCACCAAGACATGTGTGTTGCTCCTGTCTGTAAACTGATGCTGCCCATCACCTCACTCAATGGACCAAACCTGACATGCAAATGTTTTACACTGGTTATGACATCACTAAGTGATGTTTAGTATGGTTGAAGAGAATATTGCTGTGCTTTGTAGAATGTGTTATGGACTGATAGGGGCCTGAGTTTTCCCAAACCAGGGCAGGTTAAAAGTTCATGAATAACTCCAGTCCCTAGTTACACAATATGGCAGCCAATACAGAAGTATTCACTGTTATTTAATGCAATTTTATGATACCATAATTGTGGGACCTGATCATTGACTTGAAATATTATTATTTTATTTGTTATTGTAATTATTGTAATGATTTATTATAAATTTACACACATATCCTTTATCTTTCCTTTTTTGTAGAAGACAGAGGGACAGGGAGAACATTATTAATAATGTATTTAATCCCATCAACCCAACAATATTTACATTTGAACTTTCAAGCACGATCATTATCCATCATTTCAAGAGAAAACACATGTAAATGTTTGTTGCCAGTCTGTTTCTGCATTAGCCAGCTGAATGTGAAACTATGCTGTAGCGCTATTGACAGTTATAAGGTAATTTCCAATTGAGCCGACATGTGCAGTGTTTACCTTGAACACTATCTCCATGAACACGGTTAGGTTGCCTTTTAAAGCTGCATTGTCTACCTGCTAGATTGGTTTGAAGCTCGGTCTATATATCTAATTATGGACTTGGCCTGGTTTACACTGTGTGAATACATAAACTAAATGACCCAATATTATCAAAACAAAATCTACAGCGGGAGGAATCCAACCATCATTTTCTAGCAGGGGTTGGTACCAAAATCATTTTCCAATTGTTTCGTTATGAATAGAATCATATTTTTTTTGTTCCTGTTCCTCTTTTCTGACCATCAAAATAAAGTTCTCAACCGGTTGAAAAAAAAAAAGTGATTTACTTTTTAAAACCTCTGATTTGTATTTATTTTTTACATTTAGATCGACATTAAATGACTTAACCAATCAGTGCGGATAGAGCAGCTTGCTATGGAGCGGGAAAACTTTTTACATGCATTGGACAAAGGTGTGTGTAAGGCGTGAGATGCGTCTGAAATGTTGCAGGTGTGGAGAGAGCGAAAAAGGGTGGAGCAGGAGGAAGCTTGGCTTGAAGCTCTGTGCTTCTTTTAGCTAAGACATGCATTATCTGAAATAGACCCACAGAATTATACCTACGGAGGAGAGGCTTCTATGAAGGAACTGTGAATGTCTTTGAACTTATTTTTACCCCTTTTTCTCCCCAATTTCGTTGTATCCAATTGTTTTTAGTAGCTACTATCTTGTCTCATCGCTACAACTCCCGTACGGGCTCGGGAGAGACAAAGGTTGAAAGTCATGCGTCCTCCGATACACAACCGCACTGCTTCTTAACACAGCGCGCATCCAACCCAGAAGCCAGCCGCGCCAATGTGTCGAAGGAAACACCGTGCACCTTGGTTAGCTCGCACTGCGCCCGGCCCGCCACAGGAGTCGCTGGTGCACGATGAGACAAGGACATCCCAACCGGCCAAGCCCTCCCTAACCCGGAGCACCCTAGGCCAATTGTGCAGTCGCCCCACGGACCTCCCGGTCGGTTACGACAGGGCCTGGGCGCGAACCCAGAGTCTCTGATGGCACAGCTGTTGCTGCAGTACAGCGCGCTTAACCACTTAACTAGCATTGAAAATGTGAATCCATTTCTCTAATTTAAAATCTCTCTCCCTTATTTGCAAATCATGTTTGTAACTTCAGGAAACTACTAAACTATGCTTCAGAAGGGGTAGGGCAGCTTTCCTACACACTCACTGGCAAGTATTTTCAGATGGAAGTCAGGTAAACACTGTAATATGTTTCTGAGTGACAAAATCAGGGATTTGTAAAAGCGCTTTGAGAGCGTTTTTGCGGACATAAAAAAATAATCCTGGAATGTAAAAGAGCATTATTAATCAGTTCTCATGCTTTTTAAAATAATGTTTCTGTTCTAGAACACTATAGATCAGTTTCGTTCCCGGTTTGGACTCTGCTCCTCGAAAACTTTCTTATTGTTCTGTTCTGTTCTATGAACTGGTTCCAACCCCTGCTTTTTAGGCCCCTGATTACATTGGAAATGCATTCAAACATCAGGAATTGGAAAACAATAAAATCAGTTTAGGAAAAAATCATACATTTCAATTCACAATTGATTATGGAAAAACATAAATATAATGACATATCGTACATTCTTTAAGGCACTAATGGGGTGAAGCGATTTAACTTTTTATCTTAGAGTCCTCTGATACAGGGCAGCTTTCCAACCCTGTGGAGGTAGAGGAGGGGCTGCACAAACCCAGAGATGACATGGAGGCAGAAACAAATGGCCGTTCCTGAAAAAAACTCTATACATGAAATGTAACTTTGAGTCTGAGCCATCAATGCCACTGGGAGTTGAGACACCACAGCATAAACCAGGATAATCAAAATGATCTTAAAGGCCTTCATCTTAATGCTGTTTGTCCCCTCCCTGTCCCCATCCCCCGGCCCTGGACGTTTCAGAGCCCAGAGAACTGAGAGGCAGCAGAATGACATCAGCAAAAAATAGATAATTGTCTGGACAAAGAGAGAGTAAACAAAAGGTGGTGAAAACAACTCAGCAAGACCCAAGAACCATCAGCCAGACAACACTACAACACCCCACCCTGTATCTCAGGGGTTTGTACTTCAGGAAGACCACAGGATGGACCACCGCCAGGTAGCGCTCCACACAGATACAGCACTGGAACAGGGGACGACCAGAGAAAAGGAACCCAAAAGAAAAATGAGAAGCTTTGCGGACAAAACCAGACTGGATGTAGAGACCAGCCACGCTGACGGTATTAAAGAAGCAGAAGAGGATCTCAGACACGGTCAGGTTGAGAGAGAAGAACTCTGAGGCCATCGTCCCTCCAGCTCCAGTCAGTATCAGCCAGAGGATGTAGACATTGGTTGGGAGACCCAGGATGATGTTGATTGAAAAGGAAGCAGTAAGCATGGGGATATAATGTGCCACATTCACACACTGTACACCCGGATCAATGAGGGCGATCGGAGGAGGGTTGGACGTATCATTGACTTCATATACTTTCATCTTAATGATGCGTGAAACTGTAATTCTTGGGATCTGTAAGGGAAAGAGCCAAAGAGAGAGAGAGAGGGGGAGGGAGAGAGAGATAGAGGGATGGGGATAGAGAGTGAAAGAGCGAGAGAGTGAGAAAGAGAGAGAGAGAGAGAGAGAAGAGAGAGAGAGAGAGAGAGACATAAACAGGGAGAGAGAGAGAGAGAGAGAGGGAGAGAGAGAGGGAGAGAGAGAGAGAGACATAAACAGGGAGGGAGAGAGAGAGAGAGAGAGAGGGAGAGTGAGTGAGAGAGACATAAACAGGGAGAGAGAGAGAGAGAGAGAGAGAGAGAGAGAGAGAGAGAGAGAGAGAGAGAGAGAGACAGAGAGAGAGATAGAGAGGGAGAGAGTGAGAGAGACATAAACAGGGAGAGAGAGAGAGAGAGAGAGAGAGAGAGAGAGAGATAATCATAATCAAGAAACAGTATCATGCAAAGTATTTATTTTCGCTATAATATCAGTCTTTATTCATATTATATATGCACATATAATCCTATAACCACTGCAATATATAATCAAATCAAATTATATTCATCGCAAGCGCCGAATACAACAGGTGTAGAGCTTACATTGAAATGCTTACTTACAAGAAAGCAAGCCTTACTAGCCAAATCAAATCAAATCAAATCAAATGTATTTATATAGCCCTTCGTACATCAGCTGATATCTCAAAGTGCTGTACAGAAACCCAGCCTAAAACCCCAAACAGCAAGCAATGCAGGTCTAGAAGCACAGTGGCTAGGATAAACTCTCTAGAAAGGAGCCCTTAATAACCAACAATGCAGTTTTAAGAAAAAATAATTGCTAAAAAACTATTTACTAAATATTTTTTTTACATTTTTTTTTTAGAAAAAATAGAAAAATAACAAATAATTAAAGAGCAACAATAAAATAACAGTAGCGAGTCTGGGTAGCCATTTGATTAGCTCTTCAGCAGTCTTATGGCTTGGGGGTAGAAGCTGTTCAGAAGCTTTTTGGACCAATAGGGTGTTAAGTTAAGTCATTCTGCTGGTTGAAAAATAAATGTAAAATGCTGAGTACCATAGACAGCAAAAAACCTGATGGAGCTAAATTAAGAAAGATACTCTCTTTACAATCCTTTGTAGGTAATATATGCAATAGAGATGGTCACTTGAGTAAACCTGATGAAATATCAAATGTGTCAATAAATCTGCATAAATTGCCAATATTTCACATATTTCAAATCTAATGTATTTGGCCACAATCTCCATAAACTGATAAAAACCAAAGGTTTTGCTAACCTGTAATGACGCAGCGTCCCTCTCTCCTGGGGTGTGGTGTGGTTGTGTCTGTGGTGCTGGAGCTACTACTGCATATACAAATCTCTGCCAACCCTGTCCTGCTCTGCCACACCTGAGAGACACGTGCATCCAAAATGGCATCATATTCACTATGGGCACTGGTCAAAAGAAGTGCACTATATAGGGTATAGGGTGCCATTTCAGACGCCGACTAGAGCACCAACAAGAGGAGTGTCAGTTTATAGGCAAATAAGATGCACTGTTGTTTTAAAGCAGGTACATGACAACTTGGTCAGTCAAGACCCTCTTAAAAACCTCCAAATAATAATAAACTAAAAACACATTTCACTCCAATTAACAAGTGAACAGTTAGAAAAAGTTTTGTTTTGAGGAAGAGTAATAAAGGGAAATCCTTTGGGTAACAAACTACTGTGAAACAAAATGAACAATTGGAGATATTTTATTGTAAGTATAGATTAAACAATCTGATAAAAATCAGATCAGAAGTGATTTACAATCAAAGATTAAAGATGAACATCTTCAGTTTCTATCTGCTCTAGATGGGCCCCTGATTAGAGGTTAGACACAGCATCTCAACAGACCTGGTTTCAAATACTATTTGGAGTATTTTAAATACGTGGAACTGTGCTCTAGACCAGGGCTGTTCAATTCTGGTCCTGGAAGACTGAAAGGTAATTGCACTCAACTGGTGTCCCAGGTCTGAAATAGTCCCTTATTAGAAGGAGAGGATGAAAACCAGAAGTGTTTAGTCCTTCCAGGACAGACATTGAACAGCTCTGATCTAGACTGCTGTGGCAGGAGGTTAAAGTTGCTCCTAAACACTAACCTTGGGTCAGTTTAGCACCTTCTCCAATAACGGTTAAGGGTATGATTGGGGGGGTGGAAGCTGATCCAAGATCTGTACTTAGAGGAAACTTCATGTAGTGCGAGATGGAAACGTCACCCCGGAGCCCTGGGAAAGTACATGATGATGAATGGGAGCAGGCACATTCTCCGCTGAGTCCACTCTCCTTCTCCCCTTCATCCTCCTCTTCTCTCCATCTCTCCCTGCCCGGACTTGGGGTGCTTCAAGATGGGGAGGATGGAGAACAGATCAACTATCACCAAGAGGATGTTGTATCCAGAAACAGGAACTCAGGAAGGTAAGTGTCAAAAACAGGTGAACGCTGCTACATCTCTTTGGACCATTGTCACCGACCCCACCGTGTACCTCATGGATTTGAACTTCTGGAAGACCACAGGGTGGACTACCGCTAGGAAGCACTAAAAACATATACAGCAGTAGAACAGGGGGCGGCTGCAGTAGATGATAGCATAAGGGAAGACGATGGTTTCAACCTAGTGTAGAAGCTCAGAGACGAGAAGTGGACAGTGGTTACAACCAGAACTCACAGGAAGAAGATGAGCTCGGTGGCGGCCATGTTTTATATGAATATCTCAGGGACAAGGAGTTGCCAGTAGCAGTCAGCTACGCCGAGCACAAAGTAGACCATGCTGATGGATACTTAAACAGGAAGATGGGTACGCCGAGCGCAAAGTAGACCATGCTGATGGATACTTAAACAGGAAGATGGGTACGCCGAGCACAAAGTAGACCATGCTGATGGATACTTAAACAGGAAGGTTACTGGCACGGGAATCCCAGCGTTTTCAGAGGAAAAGGAGGAGGCATTTCTACTGGGGTACTAATATCTTCAGAGGAAGGACTGGAGAGAATGAAAGATGACTTTTATTTCAGTATGCATGGCAGCTAAATGCTGAATACGTTTACATCAGGAAATCTAAGAAAACTAAATAAATCGAGAAAGGTAAGCAGATAGCTAATCAATGAAGTTCAGAAGTCATGGATGGATCATGGATCAGGGATGAAGATGGAGAGAGATACCAAGTGAGAATTCTATACCATGATTTATTATTGTGAATTCATATCCCTGAAATTGTTTATTGGTGGAAGAAAATATCCCCCTTTCCCTCTCTGAAGTATGAAGATAATTGAACCCTTGTGTGGTGTTCGGGTCTGTGGGACCCATTTCCAATGTTTACTAAAAGACAAATGATACAATTAATGATTTTTTCAACCTGAGACTCATTCATCTTGGCTCATTTTCTGTGAACATGTAAAAGAACACATTTTCATTGAATGCACACTGTGCACCCCCCTACACATTTATATTACATATGAGGTGTTCCGGTCCAATGGACACGAGGGTAATAAAAGTGTGGAAAAGTATGTGTTTAGGTGAAAACAAGTCAACATTTAGCAAAAAGGTTTGCTGTGTGTCTTCCTCCTCCCATGGGCCTGCTGTTTCAACATAGCACCAAGAACCTGTCTGTCTCTCTGCCTGTCTGCCTGTCTCTCACTTTTCTCACACTATTTACCCCTTTGTATGGTGCGAAACTACACAATGTCTTGCAGGAACCTGCACAATGTTATTACACAGCATTATTTCCATACATTATTTCGATACATTGTAAAAAATCAAGTATTCTCCCACATAAACACTCAGACATATCCTTTGTGTATCATCTTTAAAGACGACAGACAGTCAGGGAGATCCTTAATAAGTATTTATTTCATCTCATCATCCCCAAAATATCTACATCATACCTTTCAAGCACAATCATCATCTATCATTTCAAGAGAGAACACATGTTTGGTGCCAGTCTGTTTCTGCCTTATTCAGCTGAATGATCTCTTCCAATGAATATCACGCTAAAGTTGAAACAGAATGACACCAGGTCTTTTTACAAGTACATTATAGCTGGGATTCAATGCAAACCGCTATAAAAGCGCTTGACATTGGACATTTCTAATTGAGCCGATGTGCAGCGATTACCTTCAATGTCATCTCCCCGAACGCAGTACCTTTGAATTTAAAAGCTGCATTGTCTATAAGTGAGATTGGATTGAATCCCGGCCTATATATCCACATTTTCTTGCTAAAAATGGAAGACTTGAGAAGTGCTTGTGCTGGTTTACAGTCCATGTGAGTATATCAACTACAGACTCAATATTACCAAACAAAATCAACAGGGCGGGGAATCAAACCATCACTTTCTAGTCTACTGATTACGTTGGAAATAGATTCAAACATCATGCATTGGAAAACCATCTCTTTCTAGTCTACTGATTACGTTGGAAATAGATTCAAACATCATGAATTGGAAAACAATCACAAATGAATATGAAAAAACATAGAACATAAATATAATGACATATTGTACATTTTCTAAAGCACTAATGTTTGAAGAGATTGAACTTCATGTCTTAGAGACTTCTGATGCAGGGCAGCTTCCCAACCCTGTGGAGGTAGAGGAGGGGCTGCACAAACCCAGAGATGACATGGAGGCAGAAACAAAAGGCCATGCCTGAATAAAAGTCCATTACAGGAATGTGACTTTGAGTCAGTGCCATCAATGCCAGTGGGAGTTGAGACACCACAGCATACACCAGGATAATCACAATGATCTTAAAGGCCTTCATCTTAATTCTGTTTGTTCCCTCCCTGTCCCCATCTCCCGGCCCTGGACGTTTCAGAGCCCAGAGAACTGAAAGGCAGCAGAATGACATCAGCATAAAATAGATCGTTGTCTGGACAAAGAGAGAGTAAACAAAAGGTGGTGAAAACAACTCAGACACACATACACAGCAAGACCCAAGAACCATCAGCCAGACAACACTACAACACCCCACCCTGTATCTCAGGGGTTTGTACTTCAGGAAGACCACAGGGTGGACCACCGCCAGGTAGCACTCTACACAGATGCAGCACTGGAACAGGGGACGACCAGAGAAAACGAACCCAAAAGAAAAATGAGAAGCTTTGTTGACAAAACCAGACTGGATGTAGAGATCAGACATGCTGAAGGCATTAAAGAGGCAGAAGATAATCTCAGACAGGGTCAGGTTGAGAGAGAAGAACTCTGAGGCCATTGTGCCTCCAGCTCCAGTCAGTATCAGCCACAGGATGTAGACATTGGTGGGGAGACCCAGGATGATGTTGATTGCATAGGAAGCAGTTAGGATGGGGACAAAATGTGCCACATGTACACCCTGTACACCTGGTTCAATGAGGGAGATAGTAGGAGGGGTGGACCTTTCATTGACTTCAGAAACATTCATCTCAATGATACATCTAAAAAAAGTTATTGTGAAAGTTCTTGAGATCTGTAAGGGGAAAGAGCCAAAGAGAGTGAGAGGGAGAGAGAGATAGAGGGATGGGGATAGAGCGAGAGAGAGAGAGAGAGAGAGAGGGTGAGTGAGACAGAAACAGAGAGAGTGAAAGGGGGAGAGAGAGAAGCAACATGATTATGCAAAGTATTTATTCTCGATATATAATATCAGTCTTTATACATCTTATAAACGCACATATAATCATTTTTTAACCACTGCAAAATCAAATCAAGTTTTATTTGTCACATACAACAGGTGTAAACCTGACAGTGAAATGCTTACTTACAAGTCCTTAACCAACAATGCTGTTTTAAGTAAAAAATATAGAAAATATAGAAATAATAAAATAACAGTAACAAGGTTACGGGGGTTACGGGTACAGAGTCAATGTGAGGAGTCACAAGTTAGTGGAGGTAGTTGAGGTAATATGTACATTTAGGTAGAGGTAAAGTGACTATGCATAGATAATAAACAGAGAGTGAGTAGCATAAAAATGGGACACACACACAATGGAAAAAGCCCAGGTAGCCATTTGATTAGCTGTTCAGCAGTCTTATGGCTTGGGGGTAGAAGATGTTAAGAAGCCTTTTGGACCAATACAGAGTAAAAATAAAAGTGTTAATTTAACTCCTGTAGAGCTGAATTCAACACTTTTTCAGACAACATTTGGTCCCAGCCTACATAGTGTTAAAGTTACTCTACAGGTATTGTGTCACGGTCGTCCTCCTCTTCATCTGAAGAGGAGAGGCGAGAAGGATCAGAGGACCAAAACGCGGCGTGGTATGTGTTCATAGTGAATATTTAATAAAGAAAGTACTGAACACTGCATACAAAAACAATAAACCAATAACGACCGTGAAGCTACAAATGAGACCTGTGCTGACACAAGCCACTAGCATAGACAATCACAGATTAACAAACAGTACAACCCAGGCTACCTAAGTATGATTCTCAATCAGAGACAACTAACGAATTTGATTAATTTGACTCAAAATGTGGTTAAATTCCACTGAATTGAGTTGGATTTACACTGCAATGACTGCATAATTTTACTTTCGGATTTATTTCCGACACAAGAGCTCATTGACTCCTCACATGGTTGAAAATACTCATCCTGGGTTAAAATAAGTCAACCCTGTAATTTTTACACACCCTTTTTTACTGTGTAGGTTGTTAGGTGTGTCACCGTTGGTAGAAAAATACATGTAAAATGCTGAGTACCATAGGCAGCTGGAACCTGTGAAGCTAAATTAAGAAACACAGAGAGAGAGAGAGAGAGAGAGAGAGAGAGAGAGAGAGAGAGAGAGAGAGAGAGAGAGAGAGAGAGAGAGAGAGAGAGAGAGAGAGAGAAGCAACATGATCATGCAAAGTTTTTATTCTCAATATATAATATCAGCCTTTATTCATCTTATAAACACACGTATAATCATTACAATCTTACAATCCTTTGTAGATAACATATTCAATAGAGATTATCACTTTGTCAATATCACAAAATATCACAATTTGTCCATATATGTGCATAAATTGCCAAAATTCAAATAAAATATATACTTGTGTACATCTAATGTATTTGCCCATAAACCACATAATTCTATATCAATTGGGGTTTACATTTTAAAATAAAAGATTTTTAAATATGATTATTTTTTGTACAAAAGAAAGGTTTTGCTGACCTGTGTTGACGCAGCGTCCTTCTCTCCTGGGGTGTGGTGTGGTTGTGTCTGTCACTGGTGCTGTAATAATACTGTATATTCAAATATCTGCCTGACCTGCCCTGCTCTGACACACCTGAGACACGTGAACGTGGTAATTTAGACTACGATGCATCCAAATTGACACCCAGTTCCCTATGGGGCCTGGTCAAAAGTAGTGCACTATAGAGGGTATAGGGTGCCATTTCAGACGCCGACTAGAGCACCAACAAGAGGAGTGTCAGTTTATAGGCAAATAAGATGCACTGTTGTTTTAAAGCAGGTATATGACAACTTGGTCAGTCAAGACCCTCTTAAAAACCTCCAAATTATAATAAACTAAAAACACATTTCACTCCAATTAACAAGTGAACAGTTAGAAAAAGTTTTGTTTTGAGGAAGAGTAATAAAGGGAAATCCTTTGGGTAACAAACTACTGTGAAACAAAATGAACAATTGGAGATATTTTATTGTAAGTATAGATTAAACAATCTGATAAAAATCTAAATTGATTTACAATCAACGATTAAAGATAAACATCTTCAGTTTCTATCTGCTCTCGTTGGGCCTGATTAGAGATTAGACTCAGCTCCCCAACAGACCTGGGTTCAAATGCTAATTTACATATTTTACATGTTTTGAACTTTGCTCTAAACCAGGGCTGTTCAATTCTGGTCCTGGAAGACAGAAACACGTCTGTTCTTTCTTTCTACCTGGTAGTTCATTGCACTCAACTGGTGTCCCAAGTCTGATATAGTGCCTTATTAGAAGGTGATGATGAAAACCAGAAGTGTTTAGTTCTTCCAGGACCGACATTGAAAAGCCCTGATCTAGATGAAGGTGGGAGGAGGGTAAATTTGCTCCTAAACACTAATCTTGGCTCAGTTTATAATTTTTCCCAAAAAACGGTTAAGGTTAGGATTGGGGTAAGGCATGCTTCTCAGATTTCCCAATCTAAGTTTCTGTCTATGAAAATAATGAAGAGGTTCAAATAAATGTGAGACCTTGTGTCACCTCTTCCTCAGAGACCTCTGATACAGGGCAGTTTCCCAGTCCTGTGGAGATAGGGGAGGGGCTGCACCAACCCACAAGCACAAGAGAAGAACATGGAAACACTGTCGATGACACAGTATACATAATCCTTTACGTTTCCAAACAGGAAGTGCATGATGATGAACGGGAGCAGGCACATTCTTCCGCTGAGTCCACTCTCCTCCTCCCCTTCATCCTCCTTTTCTCTCCATCTCTCCCTGCCCGGACTCCGGGTGCTTCAAGATGAGGAGGATGGAAAGGCTGCAGAACAGATCAACTATCACCAAGAGGATGTTGTATCCATAAACAGGAACTCAGGGAGGTAAGTGTAAAAAAAACAGGTGAACGCTGCTACATCTCTTTGGACCATTGTCTCCGACCCCACCGTGTACCTCATGGATTTGAACTTCTGGAAGACCACAGGGTGGACTACCGCTAGGAAGCGCTATAAACATATACAGTAGTAGAACAGTGGGCGGCTGCAGTAGACGACGGCATAAGGGAAGACGATGGTTTCTACCTAGTGTAGAAGGTCAGAGACGAGAAGTGGACAGTGGTTACGACCAGAAATCACAGGCAGATGATGAGCTCAGTGTTTAAAATGAAGATCTCAGTAACAAAGAGTTGACAGTAGCGGTCAGCTACATGACGCATGAGAAGATGGGTACGCCGAGCACAAAGTAGACCATGCTGATGGATACTTAAACAGGAAGATGGGCACGCCGAGCACAAAGTAGACCATGCTGATGGATACTTAAACAGGAAGATGGGTACGCCGAGCACAAAGTAGACCATGCTGATGGATACTTAAACAGGAAGATGGGTACGCCGAGCACAAAGTAGACCATGCTGATGGATACTTAAACAGGAAGATGGGTACGCCGAGCACAAAGTAGACCATGCTGATGGATACTTAAACAGGAAGATGGGTACGCCGAGCACAAAGTAGACCATGCTGATGGATACTTAAACAGGAAGATGGGTACGCCGAGCACAAAGTAGACCATGCTGATGGATACTTAAACAGGAAGGTTACTGGCATGGGAATCCCAGCATTTTCAGAGGAATAGGAGGAGGCATTTCCACTGGGGTTCTAATATCTTCAGAGGAAGGACTGGAGAGAATGAAAGATGACTTTAGTTTAGTTTCAGTATGCATGGCAGCTAAATGCTGAATACGTTTACATCAGGAAATCGAAGAAAACTAAATAAATCAAGAAAGGTAAGCAGTTAGCTAATCAATGAAGTTCAGAAGTCATGGATGGATCATGGATCATGGATGAAGATGGAGAGAGATACCAAGTGAGAATTCTATACCATGATCTATTAGTGTGAATTCATATCACTGAAATTGTTTATTGGTGGAAGAAAATATCCCCCTTTCCTTCTCTGAAGTATGAATACAATTGAAACCTTGTGTGGTGTTCGGGTCTGTGGGACCAATTTTTAATGTTTACTGAAATAAAAATGATACAATTAATATTTTTGTTCAACCTGAGACTCATTCGCCTTGGCTCATTTTCTGTGAACATGTAAAAGAACACATTTTCATTGAGTACACACTCTGCACCCTCCTACACATTTATATTACATATGTTGCCTTTGGGTCAACATATGGACCCGAGGGTATTAAAAGTGGGGAAAAGTATGTGTGTAGGTGAAAACTAGTGAAAATGAGAAAAAAAAAGGTTTGCTGTGTGCCTTCACTCTGTCTTCCTCCTTCCTGGTTCTGCTGTTTAAACATAGCACCAATAACATGTCTGTCTCCCTGCTTGTCTGCCTGTCTCACACTTTTCTCGCTCTTTACCCTTTGTAGGGTGCAAAACTAGAAAATGTCTTGCGGGAACCTGCACAATGTTATTACAATACATTATGTCGACACATTATATTGATATATTGTATAAAACAATCTGTATATTATTCCCTCACTCTCCAGCCAGGTGCAAATTGGGTGAGGGACAAAACAGTTAAATAGCTTTGCATGTGTGGCTCCTTACCACAGTTGGTATGGCAAGAATTTTCTCAGCTCTGGGGGCCCTAGAAATAACTTTTGCAGAGAGGGAAGCAAGTGTGGAAGGAGGGTCTTCCACTTTGGAAGATGAAGAATTTTCCGAATATGAGAATCATGTCTCTTTCAACGGATGGTGGTTACTCATTTACAGGACATAAAGTCTTCTTTTGAACTGTTCATCCCAGGCAACATCCAGAAACAAATTCTGGACTGCACTAATTTGAAGGGGCGACTGCAGGATGCTGGCCTTTAAGGCAGAGTTCCTCTGTCCAGTGGCTGTGTTCTTTTGCCCATCTTTTATTTTTATTGGCCAGTCTAAAATACGGCTTTTTCTTTGCAACTCTGCCTAGAAGGCCAGCATCCCGAAGTCGCCTCTTCACTGTTGACGTTGAGATTGGTGTTTTGCGGGTACTATTTAATGAAGCTGCCAGTTGAGGACTTGTGAGGCGTCTGTTTCTCAAACTAGACACTTCTATGTACTTGTTGTCTTGCTCTGTTGTGCACCGGGGCCTCCCACTCCTCTTTCTATTCTGGTTAGGGCCAGTTTGCACTGTTCTATGAAGAGAGTAGTTAGAACACAGCGTTGTACCAGATCTTCAGTTTCTTGACAATTTCTTGCATGGAAGAGCCTTGATTTCTCAGAAGAAGAATAGACTGACGAGTTTCTGAAAAAGTTAATTGTTTCCTGGCCAATTCAAAAATAAGGACATGTCTAAGTGACCATAACCTTTTGAACAATGGTATATATACCAAAGTAGAGGTTTATTATTATTATTATTGCTAAAGGCAAAGCATAGGTGATTTTTTTTTTGTTGCAAGAGATAGCACTTGTATATCCTAATAAATAATCAGACATGTGCAGAAAGTAGTTTTGAATGCATTTTATTGAAGGGAAACAATAACAGCCTTGAACTTACTTGACAACATAGTGATATATTCTTATATACTGTGCAATGAGGAATTCAACTATGAAATACTAGTCTTCTCCCATGTATTGAACCATTGCCCGCACCCACAGGGTGTATAAACAACAACATTAAACAAAAATAAAATAAGATAATAGATACAAAACAAAAACATGAAAAACATAAATCAATCAACTAATTAGAACACCTAGGACAGTATGCAAGTGTGTGTGCATGGATTTTGCAGATATATTTCTCACATGGGCAGCACATAGTATTTGTTTTACAGTCCTTCTTTGGTGGGGAGAATTGGCATCTCCTCCTCTTGACTGCCCCAGCTGCAGCCTTAGGTGGATCAGGACAAGATTCAGCCCCCTGAACAGCTTTCACAAGCGCTGCAGAGGCTGCTGTGTGGGGGAGGCTCTCCCTTCTTTGAATGTGTGTGGTTACAAGTGCCTTTCCCAGCTGCTCCAGGAACATCCTCATTTTGTTCTGCTTATCAGGCATCAAGATAGGGTTGTTCCCCATCTTCTTCATCAGATACGTCCTCCTCTTCTAAATCATTGTTCTCTTGTTCCTCCTGGACATGTGAAAAAAATAGATATACAACCTGTTGTGCACTAAAACGTGTACTCATGGCTTCAGGGGAGACTGTCATCTGCAGCACCTTTATAGCACCTTTATAGCCTATGACTAAATTCCCCATTAGTAAACAATGCTTTCCACAAATGTTTATTTTGGCAGATCTTTTACATTTTTTGTCTGAATAAAAAATAAAAAAAAATTTGTGAACCAGAGTCATGTGTCGTGGAGGGGAGATGCTGCTCATGCAAAAAAAAGTTTTTGTTTTGTCTGAGTTCATTCAGTAGCACACATAATGTGTGTGTGTGTGTGTGTGTGTGTGTGTGTGTGTGTGTGTGTGTGTGTGTGTGTGTGTGTGTGTCTGTGTCTTTGTGGTTTTTGTGGTGTGTAAATGATTTTATGCCGGGTCAAAAATGACCCTACGACAATCTTTGTACCCTGGTGGTGTACAGCTTTCATGGAAATATAAACAAAGGTGATGTTTCACTTTTTCTAATGTTGTGGTCACTCTAGGAAAAGTCATCAAATTTTAAGTTTATAAAAAATTCATCATTTTCTCAGCACATAATGGCAGGTCATTTTTGACCCTTTAGACAACAGAAGGGAATTTTTTTGGGATAGGGGGCAGCATTTTCACTTTTGGATGAATAGCGTGCCCAGAGTGAACTGCCTCCTACTCTCTCCCAGATGCTAATATATGCATATTATTGTTAGTATTGGATAGAAAAGACTCTGAAGTTTCTAAAACTGTTTGAATGATGTCTTTGAGTATAACATAACTCATATGGTGGCGAAAACCTGAGAAAAATCCAACCAGGAAGTGGGACATCTGAGGTTTGTAGTATTTCAAAGCTTGGCCTACCGAATACACATTGAGATATGGATATCGTTGCACTTCCTAGGGCTTCCACTAGATGTCAACCGTCTTTAGAAACTTGAAGTTGCATGTTAGTGCAGGTAGAGTCAGTACAGGTAGTCTGTGGGTGTATGTAGACAGACATGGATTATCTCTTCAGCAGTTTTATTTTTTGGAGAATGAAGCTGTCTTGGATCCTGTTGGTCTGAGACCTGATGCTCCTGTTTCGCCTGCCAGACTGTAGCGGAGAGAACAGTCCTTACCTGGGGTGGCTGAAGTCATTATAAATGTCCTGGATGGCTGGGAGCTCGCCCCCAGTGATAGACTGGGCCGTCCGCACCACCCTTTGTGATCGAGAGCGGGGCATTTACCATTCATTGTAATCAGAGGGCTCATATAAATACTATGCATGCCAGACACTCTTGGCTAATAGTTGAGGAAAGACTGACATTATCACTTCTTGTTTTTCTAAGAAACATTCAAGTGTTGGAAATTCTAATTGTTTACATAGTCAATCTACACAAGGCACTGAGACACAAACTTACCCCACCAGACATGCCACAATGGGTATTTTCACAGTCCCCAGGTCATCGAAATGTACAGTATTATATGGAGCCAAGAGAGCATGGAACGCCCTTATATCTCATATAGTGAACGAGCAAACCTGGTTTAAAAACAACAAATTAAGCAACACCTCACAGTACAACCCTTTTCCCCCGCGTGACATACTTGCGTATCTGTACTGAC
This sequence comes from Oncorhynchus clarkii lewisi, assembly GCF_045791955.1. Lineage (NCBI taxonomy): Eukaryota > Metazoa > Chordata > Actinopteri > Salmoniformes > Salmonidae > Oncorhynchus > Oncorhynchus clarkii. The sequence continues at coordinate 67,540 of NW_027260987.1, forward strand.
ATGTATGTGCAATTGATAGGTGCACACACACACACACACACACACACACACACACACACACACACACACACACACACACACACACACACACACACACACACACACACACACACCATGTTCATTTTTTAAAATGTATGTTAACTGTAAAGTATTTTTGTCTGTAATGTATTTTTCGTTAAACGTCAGACCCCAGTAAAAGTAGCGGTCACCATTGACGTCGGTTAATCAGTGTCCTAATACATTTAAGTTGATTACTTTTTGCAAATATAATTCGTTTTCCATGTTGATTCTATGTCATCATTGTAATGGTTGTCTTCGGGAGAAGAAGGTGAGGACCAAGGTGCAGCGTGGTAAATGTCCATAATGTTTATTTAAAGACATAAACTGAACACTGAAATACAAAACAATAAAGTGAACAAACGAAAACCGAAACAGTACTGTGTGGCCCAAACACTCACACGGAAACAAACACCCACAAACCAACAGTGAAAACCAGGCTACCTAAGTATGATTCTCAATCAGAGACAACTAACAACACCTGCCTCTGATTGAGAACCATACTAGGCCAAACACAAAAACCAACATAGAAAAACAAACATAGACTGCCCACCCCAACTAACGCCCTGACCATACTAAAACAAAGAATAAAATAACAGAACTATGGTCAGAACGTGACAGTACCCCCCCCAAAGGTGCGGACTCCGGCCGCAAAACCTGAACCTATAGGGGAGGGTCTGGGTGGGCGTCTGTCCGCGGTGGCGGCTCTGGCGCGGGACGTGGACTCCACTTCACCATAGTTTTTGTCCGCCTCCTCAACCGCACCCTTGGCCTCTTATGAGCGGCGACCCTCGCCGCCGACCTCGGACTGGGGACCCTCGCCACGGGTCCCGAATGGACGGGAGATTCCGGCAGCGCCAGACAGGCGGGAGACTCCGGCGGCTCCGGGGTGACGGACGGCTCCGGCGGCTCCTGGCTGACTGACGGCTCCGGCGGCTCCTGGCTGACTGGCGGCTCCGGCCGCTCCTGGCTGACTGGCGGCCCCTGCCGCTCCTGGCTGACTGGCAGCTCCGGACGCTCTTTGCTGACTGATGGCTCCGGCCACTCCTGGCTGACTGGCGGCTCCGGCCGCTCCTGGCTGACTGTCGACTCCTGCCGTTCCTGGCTGACTGGCGTCTCCGAAGAAGCTAATGTTTTAATGCAATGAGTCCTGTTTGGGATTGAATGTTCCATAGTGGTTAAACAATTAGCCAAGCCATGTGCATTCATCACTGAAGGGTGACACATATTTGTTGATATTGTGAAATCATAAGTGAGGGACAGACAAGGACCTGAACTGTTGAATCAGATTTGCTTTATTCCACACTTCTTTTTAAAACATACAGCAATACATTTCAATATAGAGCACCACTCAATAGTTAGAGAAGCAACTGCTATCCAAGATGTAAAACAAGTTAAAATATTATTTAGAAAGATAAAATAGTGGTATATACAGTAATTAGGGGGTTACAATGTCACAAAACAAGCAAAATAGTCAGGAATAGCATATAACTGTGAGCATGAGGTTATAGTCAAATCTCACAATTTGTCTCCCCAATTTCACAGAGATTAACAGCTATACAACAACAATTGAATGGCAATTTCACACACACATCAATCAACCCATTTACCCTTCTGTACACACTGTTTAATTTAACCATAAACAACTTATTACAAATGTCAAAACCTCTAAATAGCATGAACAATATGATTAAAGGGAATGGAACAGAATGATAACCTGAGAAATTCAAGACAACCTTTCCCCTACAGTGTAGGTATCCTTCTCTTTACCCCCAGACGAAGGGCAGTTTTCCAAGCCCTGCGGATGGAGAGGAGAGGCTGAGTAAAGCTAACCAACACGCTGATATTAAAAGTAAGAGGGGTCACAATTTAACTTAAGGAGATCAAAGAAGTTTAGTTTAGTTCACCATCAAGGTCAGCAGGATGATCTGGATGGAAGGGAAGGCTCTCTTCTTCATCATTTTACCTCCCTCCTCTGTTTTACCCTCTCTCTCCTTCCCTCCATCCCCTGGACCAGTCCTGCTCATCATCGTCAGTAAGAAGACACTGCAGAACATGTCGATAGACAGAACCGGGGTGAAGATACCAGCATTGAATTTGATGCTGCCATGGGTAGCACCCTTTGACACAAGGAAGCAAAGTGTCAGCAACCGTGCTATGATCACACATGCCACCCTGTGCCTTAGGAGTCTGTACTTGAGGAAGACTACAGGCTGGACAACAGCCAGGTAACACTCCCCACAGATGCATCACTGGAAAACTGAAACCTTATGGGATCAGGAGGAGTTTGGTTCCTTCATTGCTGCATGTCCTCTGTTACTTTAGTCTCTGAATAACAGGAAGAGCTGCATTCTAAGATAAAGAGGGAGAGAGAAAAACAAAAGGAGAGATAATTAGTGGATCTGAAGAAGTAGAACAATTAGTGTAAAGAAGTTAAATCATCACAGAAATAGAGGTGAAATACTCAGAGATAGACAATGTTATTGTTATGAACTGATAGAAGTTACTGGGGGTTTTCAAGAAAAGGTAAGACAAAGAGTTTTCACTGTACCTGCTGGGGCTTCATCTTATCGGAGAAGAATGAGTGTGTATACCTCTGTCCAGGGGTTAGGGTTTGGCTTCTACAGTATGCTATGAAGATCACTCCAAACAACATTATACTTATCTAGACTAGATCATAGTTGACTGATGTATTGACTTGGTATTGACGTGCATCTGCCATTAAAATAGCCACATTTAAAGGGATAGTTCATGATGTTCTTTTGCTAGTTCCCGGGAGTGACATGAACTCATGGATAACATTTTTATATATCTGAATCCAATATGAAGGATTTTAGAGCTAGTTCGGCAATCCAATGCTAACTTGCTAAACAAAAATATGGGAAGTCATAAAAATGGTATCCACGAGTTCATCTGACTCTCGGGAAGTAGATAAAGGCCTCATTCTATCTACCTCATTAAAGGCCTCATTCTATCTACCTCATTAAAGGCCTCATAAAGCCGCATTACCAAAGTCCTGAACTCTCCATTTAACGTCAGGGGGGTTCATGTTTTTTACTAGTCTGGATGGAACCTAATGACTTTCTAGGAGTGTCCACTGTCTGGGTTAGAGTGTTCAGCAACGATGACAGTATTTGCCAAGTCTCATGCACTTTCAGTCCCCATACAATTGAACAACATTTTGTAATCTTTGTGACAGACAAGGAACCTAAATTCAATAGAAAACATACCATGATGAACAAAACAATCATGACTTAACGCTGATGCTAAATGATTGGGCCTAATTAAAAACCTATCCACCCAATCCTAATATACATTTTACAATTCATCAAACGAACCACATTCAATATAAATGCTAAATAAATTGTCCTAACCCCCTATCTAGCCATCCCTTCCTAATACTAATTGTATAAATCCAACATTCACTATAAATGCTAAACAATATGAAGCTATAGTTAACAACAACTCTAATGGTAACGTACAGTATCTCACAAAATGATATTGCTACATGCCACCAGATAAAATAAACAAAAACAAAAAAAGTACAATGTATTATACGCCTATGCCTTGTCTATATGTATGTTTAACCTACAGTTGCAGGCACAAATAAGTTAGGGTGCGCCTCGGTGTTGCTAGAAGAATTGTAGTTAAATGCATATTTAACACAACGCTCCACCATCATTTAGCCATTTAGTTTGTCACAAAAACCTGTACTTTCAGTGCCCACAACTGTCAGTCTAACGTGTCTCTGTCCCTCTTGGACATGGCAGCCTTCCCTCTCTGTAGAGGTGCATCAGGGGTGAGACCAGGATACTAAAGATGTTAATGATTATTAACCAGGGGAAGACATTGCAGAAGTAAACAAGACTAGATAACAGAGCGGTCCAACCAACAACCACCGGGATGGAGCTCGCCAAGATGATCACCAGGTTGGTTAAGACGATCCTAAAAGCTCTCATCTTATGTGGGTCTGTCATCCCTTGTCTCTTCTCTCCCCCGTTGCCCCCTTCTACCTCTCCTGGACCAGGCTGCTTCAGCACACGCAGGATGAAGAAGCAGCAGAGAGAAATGACGGCCACTCCAAGGCAATAGACACAACTGATCACATAACTTCCAACTTCATCATGACCCATTGTAGTGACAGGAGAACATGCAAAAGCCAGCGACAGCAGCCAGACCAGGGTTGAACACACCACCCTGTACCTCCGGAGTCTGTATTTGAGGAAAGACACAGGTTGGGCCACCGCCAGGTAGCGCTCCACACAGATACAACTCTGGAGCAGTGGCCTGCAGGTCCAGACGAGGTAAAACAGTACATTAGTATTATTTCGTAACATGACGTCCTTGCTGAGTAAGTAGGTGGTCACCTCAAGGAGACACTCGACACAGAACACCAGTTCCACTGCAAACAGGTTAATAGGGAAGACCTGGGTGGGTTTGAGACCTCCAGAGAGACTTCCACTCAGAGAGAGCCAGAGGCACCAGACCAGAGCTGGCATCCCCAGTAGGAAGCACAGGGCATGGACAGCATGGCCAAGCACTGGCACAACATAGCCCTGGTCCAAGCAAACCTCCCATCTGTCAAAGTAAGTGTGATTTCCTGAAGAGGCATTCATCCTTTTGTAACAAGAGATATGAGAGAGGGGAGATCACACGATTCATGACTTATTGATTCAATGTGCTGTTGGCAAAACAATCTATATATATACATTGATGCAAACATACATAAAAAATATTTTGATACATGTAAGTCTCCTCTTATGTCAGTCTAGACATTGTGAATTGTCTCAGAAAGTCTGAATGAAAACATGAAGAGGAGATGTAAAACATTTAGGCTCAATAAGGTTAAAATGTAAATTAACCTACCTTAGTTGGTTTGGTAACTCAGAACTTGCTTTGTGATATTTGTACTTCTCTCTCAAGGAGACCTCTGAGACCAACCCGATGGTACAACACCTACATGTATGAGTGACTTTAGCCAAAGCTCTCTGTCCTGTGTTCTTCCTAACAAGTCACGTGTTCTGTTATTTACATAAAAACGTTGATGGGAGTTGATGTATTGAGCACCATTGTATAACTCGTTTACTGCAAGTCATTTTATTTGACTAGAAATCCTATCAAAGCGTGTCATGAACAAAACACAGAAATGCATATGCTGCACACACACACACACACACACACACACACACACACACACACACACACACACACACACACACACACACACACACACACACACACACACACACACACACCTGCTCAGGGATTTGCATTCTGGCATTGTAGGAAATGTAAGCATCATCACTCAGCACCTGTCTGTCCCAGCCACAGGTTAACCCAGCCACCTGCAAGGCCTGACTCTTTCACCTTACATAATCAAGTCATATGGGCTCCAGACATACACAGTATTAGTCTGTTGTTTTGATTCAGGATCTCTCTCTAATTGCATAGTGTAAACAGTATAGGTCAGGATTCCCCAATAGGTGGCCCACGGCCAATGTTCTTTATTTGTAAGTGTATAACGATGTTCCCAAATATTCCCATGTATTTGATCCTATCCCGATCTAATCAAGGTTTGAAATGATTGGGTACATACCTTCAATTTTTGTTAGACGTCTTTCTCAAAATCCACATTAAATGATTTGACGTTGTTGCACGCTATGGATTGCTACATGTTAGCTGTCCTCAAAAGATAACCTGACCAGCTGGCCACATTATTATTTCCTATAAAAAATTCTGCATCAGCAAATTAGAAATGTTGATGTAGTTGAACGTGATAGAGCACTTGTTCATGAATGTGTCCTTATGAACATTAGTCAAACCTCACCATCTAACAATGAAAAGTTACTAAAACACAAGCAACAGTTCAACTGGACAAAGGGTTGACAGATGGGACGGTGTAGTCTTTATAGAACAATGGTTACATCTTCATCTTCCTCCTCGACGTTGTGGTGGTTCATTTCTGCATTATCAAATGAGGAGAGACAAACTTATCACACAAGTCAGAGTCATAATTGAACTGAATCTTTATTAACGAGAGCTCTGCAATAGCGATTGCTGGTCAACGAACCTCCTTCAGATGATTAGTTGAGAGCCCTCACACAAAGGCTCCTAAAATATTTTGTAACAAAGATCCACCCCCTAGTCCACATAACAAACCACAGATGTTTGGAATGTTTGTTAAATGAGAAAGGAGCATCCCGCAGCCAGATAGCATTTGCTATAAATTCTGTTCTTATCGTTCAGTTTGGCCCCTAAGACGAGGTTCAGATCTCGTTCCTGGTACTTCATAGCACAAAAACACCAACTCATCCTATGACATAAATCAAATTGTCAACTCCAGATACTCCCATCTCAATAAAACCCCTTCTAGACGCCACTCCTGGACAGGCTCACTGAGGGGAGTGAGCCTCTAGGTCATACACTATCCCAGGATAATTACAACATCAGAGATAACATACAATGGTTCCAGACACTAAGACACACATATGTTCTCAAACCTCATCACCCCCAAGGCCAAAGGAGAGAGTGATAGGCGCACAGACATTGTGGAAACAAGTGATTTGTTCCCAATTAATCACACCATCCCTTCACGTGGTTTAGAATAGGTAAAGACACATTCACATGGTTTAGAATAGGTAAAGACACATTCACATATGAAGACAATGTTCCCTCCTCTCCTCTTCTCTTTCTGATATTCTGCATAGCACCTGGGACATGTGAAAGACAAGCCTGATCTCTCCCCTCTCTGGATCCCAGGTGACTGAGCCCCAACTGAGGGAGGAAGTGCAACTGCCAACACCAGAGTCTGAAGGGATACAATCTCTCCTGTCTGTAAACTGATGCTGCCCATCACCTCACTAGATGGAACACACCTGACATGCAAATGTTTTCCACTGGTTATGACAACAGTAAGTGATGTTTTATATGGTTGAAAAGAATATGCTGAGATATCCCAGACCAGGTGAGGTTAAAAGTTCACGAAAGTATTCAATGTTATTTAATGCAGTTTTATGACACCATAACAGTGGGAACTGACAATTGTAACAAAGCATATTTGTTATTGTAATTATTGTTATTATAAATATAGAGACATATCCTTTATCATCTTTAAAGAAGTCAGACAGACAGGGGAGCTCCTTAATAAGTGTGTATTGAATCACATCATCCCAACAATATCTACATTGTCACTCTCAAGCACAATTATGATCCATCATTTCAAGACAAAATACATGTAAATATTTGGTGCCAGTCTGTTTCTGCATTAGCCAGCTGAATGATCTGTCTCTCTGCCAATAAAACATCACACTAATATTAAAACAGAATGACACCAGGTCAGTTTACGAACAAGTACTTTATTGCCAGATTTCAATAAGAAACCATGCTTTTGACATTTTATTTTATTTTCCAATTGAGCCGACATGAGCAATGTTCTATTGTCTTTAAAAAGCTGCATTTGTAACGATTGTCTTCTGATGAAGAGGAGTAGTAGGAAGGATCGGAGGACCAATGTGCAGCGTGGTAAGTGTCCATTTTAATATATATAACTGAACACTACAAAAATACAAAATAACAGCGTGAACAAACAAACAGAAATCGAAACAGTCCTGTGTGGTACAGACACAGAAAACAACCACCCACAACTCAAACGTGAAACCAGGCTACCTAAGTATGGTTCTCAATCAGGGACAACGATAGACAGCTGCCTCTGATTGAGAACCATACCAGGCCAAACACAGAAATCCCATATCATAGAAAAAGGAACATAGGCAACCCACCCAACTCACGCCCTGACCATACGACAACAAAGACATAACAAAAGAACTAAGGTCAGAACGTGACAGCGTTGTCTACATCTTCAATCGGTTTGAATCTCGGCCTGTATATGGCAATCATTTTGCTACATATGGACGATTTCAGAAGTTCTTGCGCTGGTTTATACTCCATGTGGGTAGATAAACTGCACACCCAACATTATCAAAACATAATCTACAGAGGGGAAATCAAACCAAAAGTTTCTAGGCTACTGATTACATTGGAAATACATTCAAACATCATTCATTGGAAACAAATAAATCCATACAGAAGAAAATCATACATTTGTATTCACTAATGAATATGAATAAATATGGAACATAAATATAATGACATGTTGTTCCTCTTTCAAGCAATAATGGCTTGAATAGATTTTACTTTTTGTTTTAGAGGCATTTGATACAAGGCAGCTTCCTAACCCTGTGCAGGTAGAGGAGGGGCTGCACAAACCCAGAGATTATAACGATGCAGAAAGAAATGGACATGCCTGAAGAAAAGTCCATTAATGGAATGTAACTTTTAGTAGATATCACCAGTACTAGTGGCAGTTGAGACACCACAGCATACACCAGGATAATCAAAATGATCTTAAAGGCCTTCATCTTAATGCTGTTTGTTCCCTCCCTGTCCCCATCCCCCGGCCCTGGACGTTTCAGAGCCCAGAGAACTGAGAGGCAACAGAATGACATAAGCAGAAAATAGATCAGTGACTGGAAAAGGACAGAGTAGAGTGACACTGTTGTAAAATTCTCAAAAACAAATAGACAGCTGGACCCAAGAACCATCAGCCAGACAACACTACAACACCCCAACCTGTATCTCAGGGGTTTGTACTTCAGGAAGACCACAGGATGGACCACCGCCAGGTAGCGCTCTAAACAGATACAGCACTGGAACAGGGGACGACCAGAGAAAATGAACCCAATAGAAAAAGCAGCAGCTTTGTGGACAAAATCAGATTGGGCATATTGGTCAGCTATGCGGACGTTATTAAAGACGCAGAGGAGAACCTCAGACAGGGTCAGGTTGAGAGAGAAGAACTCTGAGGCCATTGTTCCTCCCGCTCCAGTCAGTATCAGCCACAGGATGTAGACATTGGTGGGGAGACCCAGGATGATGTTGATTGTATTGGAGGCAGTAAGCATGGGGATACAACATACCACATGAACACCCTGTACACCCTGATCAATGAGGGAGATAGGAGGAGATGTGGACGTATCATTGAGTGTAGATAAATTCATCTCAACGAAGAACGTAACTGTAATGTGTGAAAATTCTCGAGATCTCTAATAAAAGAAACAAAGAGAGAGAGAGAGAGCAAGAGAGAGGGCGAGAGAGACAGATAGGGAGAGATAGAGGTAGAGCGAGAAAGAGAGAGAGAAAGAAAGGTAGCGAGAGAGAGAGAGAGAGAGAGAGAGAGAGAGAGAGAGAGAGAGAGAGAGAGAGAAGAGTAAGAGAGGTAGCGTGCGAGCGACAGAGAGGTAGAGAGAGAGAGAAAGAGAGAGAGAGAAGAGAAGAGAAAAGGGGCGATTGTTATACAAGCAAGAGGATAGTATTTTTCTCGCTATAGTATATCAGTCTTTATAGGCTGTTAGGTATTACTCGGGTAAATAGCCTCAACTAGGTCTGCAGCCTGGTTAGAATCACAATGAAGCACTCAAAAAACCTGAGGAAGCTAAATTAAGAAATCTAATATTGTACAATCCTTTGAAGATAATATATGCACTACACATGATCACTTTGTCAACATGGAAAATTATCTATATATTTTCATAAATTGCCATTATTACGATTTTAAAAAATAAAACAATTCTCCATCTAATGTTTTTGTTCACAAGCTTCATCAATTTAGATTTCAATTCTAAATGTAAAAAGTATTATTTAAAAATAACTATTTCACTCACCTGTAGCCTATTAATGCAGTGTCTCTGTCCTCTGAGGTGTGGTGGATTGTGTCTGTCACTGCTGCTGGACCTGAGAACCTGCAACTAAATATCCAAATCTCTGCCCTGCCACAATTCTTTGTCGTGTCACCTGGTGATGTAGACCATGCAGCTTCCAAAATGGCACCCTATTCCCTATGAAGTGCACTACCTTTGACCAGAGCCCTATGGGATAAAGGTTAGCACACTATATTACATATGATATAGGGTGCCATTTTAGACACAGAGCAGAGCACAGACAAGAGCGGTGTCAGATTGTAAGCAAATCAGTTAAAATAATATATATACAGTGCCTTGCGAAAGTATTCGGCCCCCTTGAACTTTGCGACCTTTTGCCACATTTCAGGCTTCAAACATAAAGATATAAAACTGTATTTTTTTGTGAAGAATCAACAACAAGTGGGACACAATCATGAAGTGGAACGACATTTATTGGATATTTCAAACTTTTTTAACAAATCAAAAACTGAAAAATTGGGCGTGCAAAATTATTCAGCCCCTTTACTTTCAGTGCAGCAAACTCTCTCCAGAAGTTCAGTGAGGATCTCTGAATGATCCAATGTTGACCTAAATGACTAATGATGATAAATACAATCCACCTGTGTGTAATCAAGTCTCCGTATAAATGCACCTGCACTGTGATAGTCTCAGAGGTCCCTTAAAAAAGCGCAGAGAGCATCATGAAGAACAAGGAACACACCAGGCAGGTCCGAGATACTGTTGTGAAGAAGTTTAAAGCCGGATTTGGATACAAAAAGATTTCCCAAGCTTTAAACATCCCAAGGAGCACTGTGCAAGCGATAATATTGAAGTGGAAGGAGTATCAGACCACTGCAAATCTACCAAGACCTGGCCGTTCCTCTAAACTTTCAGCTCATACAAGGAGAAGACTGATCAGAGATGCAGCCAAGAGGCCCATGATCACTCTGGATGAACTGCAGAGATCTACAGCTGAGGTGGGAGATTCTGTCCATAGGACAACAATCAGTCGTATATTGCACAAATCTGGCCTTTATGGAAGAGCGGCAAGAAGAAAGCCATTTCTTAAAGATATCCATAAAAAGTGTTCGTTTAAAGTTTGCCACAAGCCACCTGGGAGACACACCAAACATGTGGAAGAAGGTGCTCTGGTCAGATGAAACCAAAATTGAACTTTTTGGCAACAATGCAAAACGTTATGTTTGGCGTAAAAGCAACACAGCTCATCACTCTGAACACACCATCCCCACTGTCAAACATGGTGGTGGCAGCATCATGGTTTGGGCCTGCTTTTCTTCAGCAGGGACAGGGAAGATGGTTAAAATTGATGGGAAGATGGATGGAGCCAAATACAGGACCATTCTGGAAGAAACCTGATGGAGTCTGCAAAAGACCTGAGACTGGGACGGAGATTTGTCTTCCAACAAGACAATGATCCAAAACATAAAGCAAAATCTACAATGGAATGGTTCAAAAATAAACATATCCAGGTGTTAGAATGGCCAAGTCAAAGTCCAGACCTGAATCCAATCGAGAATCTGTGGAAAGAACTGAAAACTGCTGTTCACAAATGCTCTCCATCCAACCTCACTGAGCTCGAGCTGTTTTGCAAGGAGGTAATGGGAAAAAATTTCAGTCTCTCGATGTGCAAAACTGATAGAGACATACCCCAAGCAACGTACAGCTGTAATCGCAGCAAAAGGTGGCGCTACAAAGTATTAACTTAAGGGGGCTGAATAATTTTGCACGACCAATTTTTCAGTTTTTGATTTGTTAAAAAAGTTTGAAATATCCAATAAATGTCGTTCCACTTCATGATTGTGTCCCACTTGTTGTTGATTCTTCACAAAAAAATACAGTTTTATATCTTTATGTTTGAAGCCTGAAATGTGGCAAAAGGTCGCAAAGTTCAAGGGGGCCGAATACTTTCGCAAGGCACTGTATCCGCTTGCATGCGATTTCTCCTCCCTGCTGCTCACAACAAACTTCCTTTCCCCCTTTCACAAGGAGAGTAAGATGATATGGTTCACACAGTTAATTTAATTGTCACTTTATAATTCTTCTTACTTTAACCTCTGAGATTGGAATATTTTTGAAAATATTTTTATGTTGAACGTTTTTTTTGTGGCGGAATGTTAAATTAGGTGAAATAAATAATTTTTTTACAAAACTACTCTTCCTCAGAGCCCTCTGCAACGGGACAGTGTCCCAGCCCTGTGGAGGTAGAGGAGTGGCTGATACAGGACAGTGTCCCAGCCCTGTGGAGGTAGAGGAGTGGCTGATACAGGACAGTGTCCCAGCCCTGTGGAGGTAGAGGAGTGGCTGATACAGGACAGTGTCCCAGCCCTGTGGAGGTAGAGGAGAGGCTAATACAGGACAGTGTCCCAGCCCTGTGGAGGTAGAGGAAAGGCTGCACAAACCCACAGATCACAATGATGGAGAGAGAAATGGATAATGACAAAACAACGCAACCTGAAGAAAGACATTGTACAAAGACATAATTATAAATATGGTAGTCGAGTAGTATATTAATGTACCAAGCAGATGTTCCTCCCTCCCACACTTGCTCCCACTCTGCCTCCCTCCCTCCTGCTCTCCTCTACAACCACAACCTCAGCCACTCCCACTAGACACCTGTATTTCTCCCGTCTGTAAACTGATGCTGCCCATCCCCTCACTTCATGGACCACACCTGACATGCAAATGTTTTCCACTGGTAATGACAACTCAAAGTGATGTTTAGTATGGTTGAAGAGAATATGCTGTGCTGTGTAGAATGTGTTGTGGATGGATAGGGCACTGAGTTTTTCCAGACCAGGTCAGGTCAAAGCTCAGGAAAATATCCAGGCTCTAGCAACACAATATGGTGATCAGTGCAGAAGTTTTCAATGTAAATTGTGTGAAATCATTATAGCTCGTGCTGCACATTGATTTCAAGGATAAATATATTAAAATGTGATTACTTTATCTATTATTATAATTATTGTTATTATTTATTATGTATTTACAGACATATTTTACATTTATCCTGTTTAAAGAAGACAGGGAGTTACTTAATAAAGATGTGTGTAATCACATCAACTCAACAATATCTACATTGTACCTTTCATGCACAATCATCATTTCAAGAAAAAACACATGTACATGTTTGTTGCCAGTCTTGCTGCATTCGCCAGCTGAAGGGTCTGTATCTCTGCTAAAGTTGAAACAGAATGACACCAGGTCTATTTACAAACAAGAACTTAACCATTCCATATCCCGCTTGACATTTAAAGGGAATTTCCGATGTTTCCGACATCTGCAGTGTTTGCCTTGCATACCATCTCCGTGAACGTGGTACCATTGCCTTTAAATGCTGCACAGGCAACAATGAGGATTGGATTGAACACTGGTCTATATATCTACATATGGCTGGTTTGAGAAGAGTGTGGACTGGTTTACACTGTGTGGTTGCATCAACTGACATTAATATCAAAATAAAATCTTCAGGGGGAGGAATCCAACCGTCATTTTCTAGCAGGGCTTGCAACCAAACATATTTTACATTTGTTTAGTTCTGAATAGAATCATTGTTTTGTTCTTGTTCCACTGTTCCGGCCATCAAAATAACGTTCTGATCTGATAAAAAATTAAAATAGAATTATGTTTTTATCTTTCATTTCTGTTTTAAACCTCTTTCTACAACTAGATAGACATGAAGTGACTTCACCAATCAGTGTGGATAGAGCAGCTTGCTATGGAGCGGGCAAGACTTTTAAATGCATTGGACAGGTATGTGTAAGGCATGAGATGCGTCTGACATTTTACAGGTGGGTAGAGAGTGAGAAATGTTGGAGCAGGAGGCTTGGCTTGAAGCGCTGTGCATCTTGTGGTTGTGACATGCATTATCTGAAATAGACCACAGAGTTATACCTACAGAGGAGCGGCTTCTGTGAAGGAACTTTGAATGCCTTTGGACTTTGGAGAGTTGGCTTAACGTTGGACCAGCAAGCTAACAAACTTGTGTGTGCAGAGCGGCTGTAACGACCATCGTTGCATGAAGAAGTGGACCAAATGCCCAGCCCAACTCACGCCCTGACCAAACCAAAGTACAGACCAAATGCCCAGCCCAACTCACGCCCTGACCAAACCAAAGTACAGACCAAATGCCCAGCCCAACTCACGCCCTGACCAAACCAAAGCACAGACCAAATGCCCAGCCCAACTCACGCCCTGACCAAACCAAAGTACAGACCAAATGCCCAGCCCAACTCACGCCCTGACCAAACCAAAGTACAGACCAAATGCCCAGCCCAACTCACTCCCTGACCAAACCAAAGTACAGACCAAATGCCCAGCCCAACTCACTCCCTGACCAAACCAAAGTACAGACCAAATGCCCAGCCCAACTCACTCCCTGACCAAACCAAAGTACAGACCAAATGCCCAGCCCAACTCACTCCCTGACCAAACCAAAGTACAGACCAAATGCCCAGCCCAACTCACGCCCTGACCAAACCAAAATACAGACCAAATGCCCAGCCCAACTCACGCCCTGACCAAACCAAAATAGAGACAAAAAAAGGATCTCTAAGGTCAGGGCGTGACAGCGGCACACAAAACGAAATAAAACACTACTTTTGTAGTTAGTAAATCCAATGTGAAAGGTAAAAAGTATCCTTATCTAGCATTGAACATTTTAGTTCATTATTCTCTTAATAATGTATTTAATCTCATCAACCCAACAATATCTCCACTGTCACTTTCAAGCACAATCATCCTCCATCATTTCAAGAGAAACAACAATATTTGGCACCAGTCTGTTTCGGCATTAGCCAGCAGAATGAAGGGGGGAAATGTGGGTGGTCAACTGTCTAACCCCAAGAAATAATCTGATGATAACGAGAAAATGTATGAGATTTTGTGCTCTGATGGGAAAGAAGGAGAGAAAATTGTTATGATAGGTTCACAAGAGGTTGAGGCTTTTGGAGATTAGTTTTACACCTCTGTGTCTGTACATGGGAAAGTGCAGCTTAAGGGCATGCTTGACACTGGGTCTATGGCCTGTACATTGAGCGAACATGCGGAGCAGAGACTTTTGGAAGCAGGTGCCCTTCCTCAGCGTTATCAGCCTCCCACATAGTTAGTATTAGTGGGGTGTGGGGGGAAGAAGACCTCAACAAAGTGTTTCTATGATTTGGAGATGCATATAAATGGGATTGATGTTAAAGTGCCCACCCTAGTTGTTCCTGGACAGCGTGATAATCTCATCCTGGGATCGAATGTCATTAAGCATCTATTGCATGAGATGAAAGGCACTGACGAATACTGGAAGCTCGTCAACAACATGTATGGCCAGACCCACTCACCAGAGGGTGAGCAGTTTCTGCAGATGATGACAAGTGTCACAAGATGGAAGGGACAGCAAGTAGATGGCAAGATTGGGACAGTGAAGCTCACTCAAGCTGTGACTCTTTCGCCCAAGACTGAACACTTAGTTTGGGGTAAACTTCGTAAAAATGTGGCAATGTCTCCAGGCAGCACTGTAATAGTCGAACCTATCAGGTCAAAGGTCATGCCCAGAAACATACTCATGGGTAGAGTTATTACACCCATGTGGGGAGATGGCTGGGTCCCTTTAAAACCTCTAGTAACTCCCCATCCCGGGTCCGGGAGCGTAATCATTGACTGACACTAATTAGCATAATGCAATGGACATAAATATTCCTAGAAAATATTCCTATTCATGAAAAACACAAGTGAAATATACTGAGACACAGCTTAGCCTTTTGTTAATCACCCTGTCATCTCAGATTTTCAAAATATGCTTTACAGCCAAAGCTAGACAAGCATTTGTGTAAGTTTATCGATAGCCTAGCATAGCATTTTGTCCAGCTAGCAGCAGGTAACTTGGTCACGGAAATCAGAAAAGCAATCAAATTAAATCGTTTACCTTTGATGAGCTTCGGATGTTTTCACTCACGAGACTCCCAGCCTAGTTGGAGCTGTGTGTATTATTTTTTAATTACTCCTTGTTCATGCTACATAACCTCTAATCCCTAATGGTTAAGTTTCTGAGTAGAATTATTTAATCGTTTATCTTAAACCTTGATAAAATATCTTAACAGAGGTACACAGCCTTTACCACACCGATGGGACTTTATGAGTACAATCGCATGCCACAAGGTCTGCATGCCACAAGGCCTCTTTCATGAGAATGATGTTAAGTATATTTGGGGACCTAAATTTCTCAAATCTCCTTTGTTACCTAGATGACTTGTTGGTCTTTGCACCCACCGAGGAACAGGCTCTACAGCGACTTGAAGTTGTGTTTAGCTGTCTAAGAGCCGACAATCGCAAACTAGCACCCAAAAAATGCCACTTCCTACGAAGAACAGTAAAATTCCTCGGAAATATCATTAAAGAGGACGGTGTGTCAGTGGATCCTGAGAAGGTGGAGGCCATTGCCAAGATGAGCCAAGCTCAGCTGATGGAGGCAGATTGATGCCCTCCCTCTGCTCAGAGGCTGAAATCCTTCTATGGTATGGTATTATATTACCTTACCAGCACTTCATTCCTGACTGTTCTGCTATAGTCAGACCTTTGTTTGCACTCACTGATGGTCAAAAGTGAAGAGGAAGAGATGGGAAGAAGGGCAACAGTGGGATTTTTCGAAAGCTAACGCTATCGGATTGGACTGAGGAGTGTGTCGTTGCATTCCAGAAGCTTAGAGATGCTCTTTTGAATTGTGTTGTGCTAGTGTAACGGATGTGAAATGGCTAGCTTAGTTAGCAGTGCGCGCTAAATAGCGTTTCAATCGGTGACGTCACTTGCTCTAAGATCTTGAAGTAGTAGTTCCCCTTGCTCTGCAAGGACCACGGCTTTTGTGGAGCGATGGGTAACGATGCTTCGTGGGTGACTGTTGTTGATGTGTGCAGAGGGTCCCTGGTTCGCGCCTGGGTATGGACGAGGGGATGGTTTAAAGTTATACTGTTACATTGATGCTGTTGACCCGGATCACTGGTTGCTGCGGAAAAAGGAGGAGGTCAAAAGGGGGTATGTGAAACGGCTAGCTTAGTTAGCGGTGCGCGCTAAATAGCGTTTCAATCGGTGGCGTCACTTGCTCTGAGACCTTGAACTAGTAGTTCCGCTTGCTCTGCAAGGGCCGCGGCTTTTGTGGAGTGATGGGTAACGATGCTGTCGTGGGTGTCAGTTGTTGATGTGTGCAGAGGGTCCCTGGTTCGCGCCCGGTTATGGGCGAGGGGACGGTCTAAAGTTATACTGTTACACTAGCTCACCCTGATTTCGAGAGGCTGTTCATTCTATTCACTGATGCTCTTGGGGCTGTGCTTTGTCAAGTGCCTGAAGGTGAAGATAAGGCAAGGCCCATAGCATTTGCGAGCAAGACCTTGAATAAGTCGCAGAGAAGGTATCTGACACACAGACTTGAATTTCTAGCACTGAAATGGAGTGTGTGTGAGAAATGTAGTCACTGGCTTAAGGGGCACGAGTTCACTGTCTGGACAGATTGTTACCCTTTTGTCACATTCTGGCCATAGTTCTTTTGTGTTTTCCTTGTTTTAGTGTTGGTCAGGACGTGAGCTGGGTGGGCATTCTATGTTGTGTGTCTAGTTTGTCCGTTTCTATGTATGGCCTGATATGGTTCTCAATCAGAGATAGGTGTTAGTCATTGTCTCTGATTGGGAACCATATTTAGGTAGCTTGTTTTGTGTTGGGGTTTGTGGGTGGTTGTTTCCTGTCTTTGTGTTCTCTGCACAAGATGTTTCGGGTTTTTCCACGTTTATTGTTTTGTAGTGTGTTCATGTTTGAGTTTCTCATATTAAAAAACCATGGAGACTTACCACGCTGCGCATTGGTCCTCCGATCCATCTCGCTTCTCCTCCTCAGATGAAGAGGAGGAGAAACCACTCACCACAACAGGACCAAGTAGCGTGGTAACGGGCAGGAGCAGGAGAGGCAGCGATGTCAGGATTATTGGACTTGGGAGCAGAATCTGGACTATAAAACTTGGGAAGAGATAGACAGGTGGGCGGTCGACCCAGGGAGAGTGCCGGAGCCCGTATGGGATTCGATGGAGCAGTGCGAGAAGGGTTACAGGAGAATGAGGTTGGCGAAGCGAACACGGCAGCGCGGTAGGAAGCCCGAGGGTCAGCCCCAAAAATGTCTTGGGGGGCACACAGGGAGTATGGCGAAGCCAGGTAGGAGACCTGCGCCAACATCCTATGCTTACCGGAGAGCGAGAGGGACTGCAAGGGATGCTGTGGAGCGCACTGCGTCTCCAGTGCAGGTGCATAGCCCGGTGCGGTACATACCAGCTCCTCGTATCGGCTAGAGTTGGAATCGAGCCAGGTAAGGTTGGGCAGGCTCGGTGCTCAAGAGCTCCAGTGCACCAACACAGTCCGGTCTATCCAGTGCCACCTACATGCACCAGCCCTCCGGTGGCAGCCCCCCGCACCAGGCTTCCTGTGCGTGTCCAGAGCCCAGTACTCCCTGTTTCTCCTCCCCGCACTTGCCCTGAGGTGCATGTCCTCGGCCCAGTACCACCAGTGCCGGCACCACACACCAGGCCTACAGTGCGCCTCATCTGTCCAGAGCTGCTAGAGTCTCCCGCCTGTCCAGAGCTGCCAGAGCCGTCAACCAGCCTAAGCTATCTCTCAGTCCTGAGCTACCTCTCAGTCCTGAGCTACCTCTCAGTCCTGAGTTACCCCTCAGTCCTGAGCTACCCCTGAGTCCTGAGCTACCCCTCGGTCATGAGCTACCCCTCGGTCATGAGCTACCCCTCGGTCATGAACTAACTCTCAGTCATGAGCTACCTCTCAGTCATGAGCTTCCTCAGTCATGAGGCACGCCTCAGTCGAGTGGGGCCCTTTGTTAGGGTTCCTAGGCCAAGGTTGGTGGCGAGGGTCGCCACTCAAAGGACACTAAGGAGTGGGGTCCACGTCCAGCGCCTAAGCCGCCACCGCGGACAGATGCCCACCCAGACCCTCCCCTATAGGTTTAGGTTGTGCGGTCAGAGTCCGCACCTTGGGGTGGGGGTACTGTCATGTTCTGACCATAGTTCTTTTGTGTTTTCCTTGTTTTAGTGTTGGTCAGGATGTGAGCTGGGTGGGCATTCTATGTTCTGTGTCTAGTTTGTCCGTTTTTATGTATGGCCTGATATGGTTCTCAATCAGAGGCAGGTGTTAGTCATTGTCTCTAATTGGGAACCATATTTAGGTAGCTTGTTTTGTGTTGGGGTTTGTGGGTGGTTGTTTCCTGTCTTTGTGTTCTCTGCACAAGATAGGACTGTTTCGCGTTTTGCCACGTTTATTTTTTTGTAGTAGGTTCATGTTTGAGTTTCTCATATTAAAAAACCATGGACACTTACCGCGCTGCGCATTGGTCCTCCGATCCTTCTCGCTTCTCCTCCTTAGACGAAGAGGAGGAAAAAAGCCTTACACCTTTAACCTCTTGAAACTAGGGGGCACTATTTTTATTTTTGGAAAAATAACGTTCCCAAAGTAAACCGCCTATTTCTCAGGACCAGATGCTAGAATATGCATATAATTGACAGCTTAGGATAGAAAACTCTCTAAAGTTTCCAAAACTGTCAAAATATTGTCTATGAGTATAACAGAACTGATATTGCAGGCAAAAGCCTAAGAAAAATCCAATCAGGAAGTGACTCATGTTTTGAGACCGTTGTGTTCCTATGCACCTCTATTGGCCACTGAAAGGGATATCAACCAGATTCCGTTTTCTACATATTCCCTAAAGTGTCTACAGCATTGTGACGTAGTTTCACGCCTTTATGTTGAACAATGAGCGTAAACGACTACATTTCGTAAGTGGCCAGCTGAGGGCTTTCAGAGTGATTCTTGCGTAAAAGACAGAGGTAGTAATTTTTCCTCTCGCTCCTACTGAAAAGCCAATTGTCCCGGTTGATATATTATCGAATAGATATTTGAAAAACACCTTTAGGATTGATTATAAAAAACGTTTGCCATGTTTCTATCGATATTATGGATATAATTTGAATTTTATCCAACAAGTATGTCGCGACTGATCACTGGGCTGACGGAAGCTATGAGTTGCCCAAAGGCACACTGACAAGCAACAGAGACGACAAGGTCGGGAGTATGACAAGCGGGTTAAAGGCATCAGTTTGTCCATGGGGGATCATGTCCTCATCGCCAACAAGGGTGAAAGGGGCCGCCGCAAGTTGGCTGACAAGTGGAACCCCGAGATTTTCACAGTGACTTCAGTCAATCCACAAACTCACAATACATAATTAAAGACCGTTACAGCAGAGAGAAAGTGGTTCACAGGAATCTACTGCTGCAGGTGAATTTCCTGCCATTTGAAATTGATGATTCAGTGCACTTCAATGACAGTGATGCTGCACGGCCTTCAATAAACGTAGATGCAGGAGAGGTCACCCACTCCGGCGATGGACTGGACAGGGAAGACATGGAGGACTCTGGGGAGGAAAGTGCATCTTGGTTGGCGGAGGATTCAAGCGATTACTCCGAGCTCTGGACATCGGATGGACAGTCAGAACCAGAAGAACATTGTTTGCTTGAGGAAAAATATCTGGGAAGCACCTCTGAGATCCTGGAGCTGATTCCTTCAAACCATCCTCTGATCAATGATCTAAGGCCAGAGCCACCGTTAGTCACCATGGCCCCTAGCCCAGTGGCAAGTCGTACAAGGGCGGGGAGGGTAGTTAAACCAGTCAAGAGACTGATTGAGTCAATCCACCAGAAGGTGCAAGTTTAACATAGTACAGAGAGATGATTTAGTACAGACTTACAGTTTTTTAAGGCTAAGGTAGGTATAGTGTAAGAGGCACTATGCATATAGGGGCAGTTGAAGGCCTGACCAACTTTCCCTTGCCCTGAATCCTATCGGTAGCTTTGAGCTGAATTCAGAATTAAGCCTTGAGCTTGGTAGGTTATTTTGTTGTTTTACAAGGTTGGTGAAATTCAGGAATGTTGAATGTAACAGTTGTTAAAGTACTATGTGAATTTCACCAGGTTCATATATTAATATGTCATGTTGATTTGTTATTATGCATGCCAGCATCCTGGGAGTAGAGGAGTGTGTACTTACATTTTGCCCTGCGTGCTTGTGCTCAAATCATTTTGATGCACTATGAGAGGTAGGCAAGCTTTTTCCGTTGTCTTCAGAAAAGTTTGATTCTTTTAAGTACAAAGTCATACACACGGTGTTTTGTTCATGAATAATGTTGTATATTTAGAGGTTACGCATAAGTGGATGGTATTGTTAAGATGCACTTGTAATTGTACTTTTTAGGATGATATCAACATTCTGAATTCAACATGTGGTTATTGTATGTGTGAACGATGGCTGGCTCCTCGAATGATCCCAGTCCTTTGTATTGTGCATCTGTTGTAGAAAGAGGCGATGATTCGCAGAACATGTGTGATCTACAAATGTTTTATTTCCTTTTGGATGCAGATGCAGGATGCAGAGAGTGAATTCTGCTTAATTAAAACAACCCAATCTCCAAAGTCCACGTCTATAGTCTCAATCAATAACATAACGCAGAGTTACAGCGGTGCAGTACAGCACCGGTTACACAGACAAAAAAATAATGTAAAAGAGCATTATTAATCAGTTCTCATGCTTTTTAAAATAAAGTTTTTGTTCTGGAACAGTATATATCAGTTTCATTCTCAGTTTGGATTCTGTTTCTCAAAAAATTTCTTATTTTTCTGTTCTTTACAATGAACTGGTCCCAACCACTGCTTTTTAGGCCACTGATTACATTGGAAATACATTCAAACATCAGGAATTGGAAAACAACAAATCCATATTGGAATAAAATCATACATTTCAATTCACAAATGATTATGGAAAAACATAAATATAATGACATATCCTACATTTTTATGTCACTAATGGGGTGAAGAGATTGAACTTTTTCTCTTAGAGTCCTCTGATAAAGGGCAGCTTTCCAACCCTGTGGAGGTAGAGGAGGGGCTGCACAAACCCAGAGATGACACAGATGCAGAAACAAATGGACATTCCTAAAACAAACTCTACATATGGAATACAACTTCGAGTCAGTGCCATCAATGCCACTGGAAGATGAGATATCACAACATACACCAGGAGAATCAAAATGATCTTAAAGGCCTTAATCTTAATGCTGTTTGTCCCCTCCCTGTCCCCATCCCCTGGCCCTGAACGTTTCAGAGTCCAGAGAACTGAGAGGCAGCAGAATGACATCAGCAAAACATAGATCATTGTCTGGACAAAGAGAGAGTAAACAAAAGGTGGTGAAAACAACTCAAACAAACATAGACAGCAAGACCCAAGAACCATCAGCCAGACAACACTACAACACCCCACCCTGTATCTCAGGGGTTTGTACTTCAGGAAGACCACAGGGTGGACCACCGCCAGGTAGCGTTCTAAGCAGATACAGCACTGGAACAGGGGACAGCCAGAGAATACTAACCCAAAAGAAAAATGAGAAGCTTTGTGGACAAAATCAGACTGGGTGTAGAGATCAGCCACGCTGACGGTATTAAAGAGGCAGAAGAGGATCTCAGACACGGTCAGGTTGAGAGAGAAGAACTCTGAGGCCATCGTCCCTCCAGCTCCAGTCAATATCAGCCACAGGATGTAAACTTTGGTTGGGAGACCCAGGATGATGTTGATTGAAAAGGAAGCAGTAAAAATGTGGACATATTGTCCCACATGGTCACCCTGTTCACTCAGATCAATGAGGGAGATCGGAGGAGGGGTGGACGTATCATTGACTGTAGATACATTCATCTCAATGATGTATGTGACTGTAATGTGTGAAAGTTCTTGAGATCTGTAAGGGAAAGAGCCAAAGGGAGAGAGAGGGAGAGAGAGAGGGAGAGGGAGGGGAACAACAGGTTCATGCAACAGGATCATGCAAAGTATTTATTCTCGGTATAATATCAGTCTTTATTCATCTTACGTATTAATGCACATATAATCATACAATAACCACTGCAATATATAATCAAATCAAATGTTATTAGTCACATGCACCGAATACAAAGATATTGAGCTTACAGTGAAATTCTTACTTGCAAGCCTTACAAGCCCTTTACCAACAATGCAGCTTTAAGAAAAAAACAAGTTTGCTAACTATGAAAAAAATTTACTAAATATGATTTTTTTTTAGAAAATAGAATATTAACTAATAATTAAGAGCTACAACAAAATAACAGTAGCGAGGCTATATACAAGGGGGTACCGGTACAGAGTCAATGTGCATGAGCACAGGTTAGTCGAGGTCATTGAGGTAATATGTACATGTAGGTAGAGGTAAAGTGATTACGATTAGATAATAAGCAGTGAGTAGCAGTAGCATAAACATGTGTGTGTAGTGGGGGGCATTGCACATAGTCCAGGTAGCCATGTGATTAGCTGTTCATGAGTCTGATGGCTTGGGGGTAGAAGCTGTTTAGAAGCCTTTGGGCGCATAACGGTGTTAAGTCGCTCTGCTTTTTGAAAAATATTTGTAAAACGTTGAGTACCATAGGCAGCTGAAAACCTGATGGAGCTAAATTAAGAACGATATTCTCTTAAAATCCTTTGTAGGTGATATATGCAAAAGAGATGATCACCTTGTAAACTTGATGAAATCTCAAAATGTGTCTGCAAAATTGACACTATTCAAATAAATATTTATATTTTTTATTTTAATCTAATGTATTTGGTCATAAGGTACATAAATTGATAGAAATCAAGGGTTTTGCTAACCTGTATTGATGCAGCGTCCCTCTCTCCTGGGGTGTGGTGTGCTTGTGTCTGTGGTGCTGGATCTAATACTGCATATACAACACCCTGCCGTGCTCTGACACACCTGAGAGACACGTGGACATTGTTCTTTTTCTGACATCCAAAAGGGCACCCTATTCCCTGTGGGTCCTGGTCAAAAGTAGTGCACTACATAAGGTATAGGGTGCCATTTCAGACGTCGACCAGAGCACCAACAAGAGGAGTGTCAGTTTGTAGGCAAATAAGATGCACTCTTGTTTTAAAGCAGTGAAATGACAGCATTGTCAGCCAAGACACTCTTAAAAACCTACAAATAAAAATAAACTAATAAAAGAAGCAACACATTTCACTCCAATTAACAAATTAACAGTTAGAAAAAGTATTGCTTTGAGAAAGAGTAATCAGGGGAAATCCTTTAGGCAACAAACTACAGTGAAATAAAATGAACAATTTGCGTGTTTTCTTGATAGTACAGGATAAAACAAGATGATAAAAATCCGATCATAAGTGATTTACAATCACATCTTCAGCTTGTATTGTTGAAGTCAGAAGTTTACATACACCTTAGCCAAAAACATTTGAACTCAGTTTTTCACACTTCCAGACATTTAATCCTTGTAAAAATTACCTATCTTAGGTCAGTTAGGATCACCACTTTATATTAAGAATGTGAAATGTCAGAATAATAGTAGAGAGAATTATTTATTTCAGCTTTTATTTCTTTCATCACATTACCATTGCGTCAGAAATGTACATACACACAATTAGTATTTGGTAGCATTGCCTTTAATTAGTTTAACTTGGGTCAAACGTTTCAGATAGCCTTCCACAAGCTTCCCACAATAAGTTGGGTGAATTTTGACCCATTCCTCCTGACAGAGCTGGTGTAACTCAGGCAGGTTTGTAGGCCTCCTTGCTCGCACACACTTTTTCAGTTCTGCCCACATATTTTCAATAGGATTAAGGTCAGTGCTTTGCGATGGACACTCCAATACCTTGACTTTGTTGTCCTGAAGCCATTTTGCCACAACTTTGGAAGTTTGCTTGGGGTCATTGTCTATTTGGAAGACGCATATGTGACCAAGTTTATACTTCCTGACTGATGTCTTGAGATGTTGCTTCAATATATGCCCATAACTTTCCCTGCCTCATGATGCCATCTATTTGAATCACCACTCATGACGCACTAGTCCCTCCTGCAGCAAGCACCCCCACACCATGATAATGCCACCCCGGTGCTTCACGGTTGGGATGGTGTTCTTTGGCTTGCAAGCATCCCATTTTTTCATCCAAACATAACGATGGTCATTATGGCCAAACAGTTCTATTTTTGTTTCATCAGACCAGAGGACATTTCTCCAAAAAGTACTACCATGTCCCCATGTGCAGTTGCAAACCGTAGTCTGACTTTTTTAAGGCTGTTCGGCAGAAGTGGCTTCTTCCTTGTTGAGCGGCCTTTCAGGTTATGTCGATATAGGACTCGTTTTACTGTGGAAATAGATACTTTTGTACCTGTTTCCTTCAGCATCTTTAAAAGGTCATTCGCTGTTGTTCTGTGATTGATTGGCACTTTTTGCACTAAAGTACGTTCATCACTAGGAGACCATACGCATCTTTTTCCTGAGCGGAAAAATGGCTGCTTGGTCCCATGGTGTTTATCCTTGCATACGATTGTATGAACAGATAAGCGTTGTTCCTTCAGGCATTTGGAAATTGCTCCCAAGGATAAACCAGACTTGTGGAGGTCTACAATTTATTTTCTGAGGTCTTGGCTGATTTCTTTAGATGTTTCCATGATGTCAAAAAAAAGGCACTGAGTTTGAAGGTAGGCCTTGAAATACATCCACATGTACACTCCAATTGACTCAAATGATGTCAATTAGCCTATCAGGAGCTTCTAGAGCCATGACATCATTTTCTGGAATTTGTCAAGCTGTATAAAGGCACAGTCAACTTAGTGTATGTAAACTTCTGACCAACGGGAATTGTGATACAGTGAATTATAAGTTATATTATCTGTCTGTAAACAATTGTTGGAAAAATTACGTCCTAACCGACTTGCAAAAACTGTAGTTTGTTGACCTCTTTCAGCTAGTGGGCAGTATTTTCACGTCTGGATGAAAATTGTGCCCAAAGTAAACTGCCTGTTACTCAGGCCCAGAAGCTAGGATATGCATTTAATTGATAGAAACACTCTAAACTTTCTAAAACTGTTAAAATAATGTATGTGAGTACAATATAACTGATATGGCAGGAGAAACCCAGAGGACAAACCATCCCAAAAAATAATGCATACAATGGCTAGTACTGTAATTATAAGCTCAAGTCCTCCCAAATTGCAGTTCCTAGGGCTTCCACTAGATGTCAACAGTCTTTAAAAAGAGTTTCAGGCTGGTTTTTGGAAAAATGAGCCAGAAATTGTAGTTTTTCTAGGTGGCTCCCATTTTGGCTGTAGTGTTTCCAAGTGTGTGGAGGAAAGCGCGTTCTTTCCTAATTAATCTCAGGTAAAGACAATAACGATTCTCCGTCTTAATTTTTATTATTTATTTGCGTATTAGGATACCTAAGGTTTAATTATAAACGTTGTTTGACTTGTTTGGAAAAGTTTATTAGCAACGTTTGGTATTCACTTAGTATGCATTTTGACAGAGGGAAACAGTGGAATATTGACTGAAGTGTGCCAGCTAAACTGAGTTTATTATGGATAGAAAGGACATTATCTTCACTGGGATAGGGGGCAGCGTTTGGATGAGAAGCGTGACCATTTTAAACGGCTTGCTACTCTGGCTCAGAAGCCAGGATATGCATAATAGTAGATTTGGATAGAGAACACTCTGAAGTTTCTAAAAATGTTTGAATGATGTCTGTGAGTATAACAGAACTTATTTGGCATGCGAAATCCTAAAGGACAATTTTATTTTTCTGAGGTCACTCTCACTTCAATGAGCTTTAATGGGGAATCTAGAATTAGAAAGAAGTTCCTTGCAGTTCCCATCGCTTCCACTGGATGTCAGCAGTCATGAGAATTTGACTGAGGTTATTTATTTGTGTAATGAAGAAGAACGGCCGTACAGAACGAGGGTAAGTGTCCTGTTAGATAGTTGCGCATGAGCAGAAATCCTCTCTCCACTTTGTTTTCATCCGGTATTGAACGCTGTTGGTCCCGTATTGAATTTTATCGATTATTTACTTTAAATAATACCTAAAGTTGTATTAGGAAAATTGTTTGGAATGTTTGGAACAAGTTTACAGGTAACTTATGAGACATTTTGTAGTCATGTTTGACGAGTTGGAACCAGTGTTTTTCATGATCAAACCCACCAAATAAATTGACATTTTGGATATATAACAACGGATTTAATCGAACAAAAGGACCATTTATGATGTTTATGGGACATAATGGAGTGCCAACAAAAGAAAATCTTCAAAGGTAAGGCATGAATTATATTTTATTTCTGAGTTTTGTTTCGCGGCTGGCGGGATGAAATATGAAGTATGCTTTTCTGTGCTTGTTTGTTGTGATGCCTCCGATAAATGCTTTGTTTGCTTTTGCCGAAAAGCTTTTTTTAAAATCTGACACGTTGGCTGGATTCACAAGAAATGTAACTTTTATTTGGTATCTTACATGCGTGTTTCATGAAAGTGTAATTCTTTAGTAATTTATTTGAATTTGCTGCACTGCATTGTGACTGGATTTTGGCCAGGTGGGACGCTAGCGTCCCAGTAGCCCAGACAGGTTATCGAACAAAAGGACCATTTGTGATGTAACTGGGACCTTTTGGAGTGCCAACAGAAGAAGATCATCAAAGGTAGGCATTTTTTAAATCACTATTTCTGACTTTTGTCATGCATTTGTATGATGGGGCGCTCTTCTCAGACAATCGCATGGTTTGCTTTCGCCGTAAAGCCTTTTTGAAATCTGACACTGCGGCTGGATTAACAAGAAGTTAAGCTTTATTTTGATGTATTACATTTATATTTTTGTGAATCTTGAATATTGATATTACTGTAGTTTGAATTTGGCACTCTGTAATTTCACTGGATGCTGTAAAATCGATCCCATAAAAGGCATTGGCGTGCGAAGGGATCGCTAACCGGATAACTCGTTGTTTTTTCAACCTGAGCCTCGTTGGCCTTGGGTACCACTTTCTGTGGAGAACATGTAAAAAAACACATTTTCATTGAGTGCACACTATGCACACTTCTACACAATCATATTGCATAC
Source organism: Oncorhynchus clarkii lewisi (assembly GCF_045791955.1). Taxonomy (NCBI): domain Eukaryota; kingdom Metazoa; phylum Chordata; class Actinopteri; order Salmoniformes; family Salmonidae; genus Oncorhynchus; species Oncorhynchus clarkii. The sequence continues at coordinate 95,326 of NW_027260987.1, forward strand.
ATTGTCTTTAGGTCGACTGGACCAGAGGTATTTAAAACTTTTGCTGTGTGCCTTCACTCTGTATTCCTCCTTCCTGGTCCTGCTGTTTCAACATAGCACCAAGAACATGTCAGACTCCCTGCCTGTCTGCCTGTCTCCTGCTTTTCTCATACTCTTTAAACTTTGGAGTGTGTGAAACTACACAATGTATTGCGGGAACCTGCACAATGTTAATACAATACATTATTTCGCTACATTATATTGAAACATTGTAAAACAAATCTGTATTTTCCCAAACTTTACCTTAGGCAGGTGCAAATTGGGGGAGGGACACAGCAATTAAATAGCTTTGAATGTGTTGCTCCTTACCACAATCAGTTTATCAAAAATAATCTCTGCTCATAGGCCCTTAGAAATAATTTTTGCGGAGAGAGAAGCTAGTGTGGATGGAACGTCTTCCACTTTGGAAGATTAAGAATTTTCAGAATATGAGGATCATGTCTTTTTCAACTCGGAGTCTGACAGGACCAGCCCATCAGCAACCAGCTCATCAGCAGCCTGCAGGAGGAGAAATGTGGATGGTGAAGTTGATTGGTCTATTTGCTCATGGAAGGTGCCACCCCGCATGGCTGCCAATGTGATAAGGATGCAACCAGGGCCGACGAGGATGGCGGTTACTCATTTGCAGGACATAAAGTCTTGTGTTCATCCCAGACACCATCCAGAAAATAATTCTGGACTGCACTAGTTTGGATGGGCGACTCCGGGATGCTGGCCTTCTAGGCAACGTTCGTCAGTCTATTGTCTGTGTTCTTTGGCCCATCTTAATGTTTTATTTTATTGTCCAGTCTGAAATATGGCTTCATCTTTGCAAGGCCAGCATCCCAGAGTTGCCTCTTCACTCTTGACGTTGAAACTGGTGTTTTGCAGGTACTATTTAATGAAGCTGCCAGTTGAGAAATTGTGAGGCGTCTGTTTATCAAACTAGACACTCTAATGTACTTGTCATCTTGCTCAGTTGTGCAACAGGGCCTCCCACTCCTCTTTCTTTTCTGGTTCGATCCAGTTTTTGCTTTCTGTGAAGGGAGTAGTACACAGCGTTGTACAAAATATACAGTTTCTTGGCAATTTCTCTCATGGAATAGCCTTCATTTCTCAGAACAAGAATAGACTAACGAGTTTCAGAGGAAAGTTGTTTGTTTCTGGCCATTTTGAGCTTGTAATCGAACCCACAAATGCTGTTGCTCCAGATACTCATCTTGTCTGGAGAATGCCAGATTTATTGCTTTTTTAATCAGAACAACAGTTTTCAGCTCTGCTAACAATATTGCAAATGGGTTTTCTAATGAGCAATTAGCCTTTTAAAATGCTTACCTTGGATTAGCTAACACAATGTGCCATTGGAACACAGGAGTGACGGTTGCTGATAATGGGCCTCTGTAAACCTGTGTAGATATTCCGTAGAGCATCTACCGTTTCCAACTACAATAGTCATTTACAAAATAATATCTTCTCTGTAATTCTGATTATTTTGATGTAATTTTATTGGACAAAAAAATGTTCTTCAAAAACAAGGACATTTCTAAGTGTCCCTAAACTTTTGAATGTTAGTGTTTATCAGTATATATATTTGCAGAAAAAGTATATGGTGGATTGGAAGTGATGCAGACAATTACATTGATGGAAGTTACAATCTATCTACAAAATTAAAGTTGATATACGCTGTAAAAAAAATCAAAAAGAGGGTTACATATCACAACATTTTGATTTGATACCTACGAAGTGGGTTTGAAATGTGGCTTGAAATATCTGATTCCATGTGCCTTTGGATCGTTCAGACTGCAGGAAAAAGAACATATTTGAATCAGCTATGCCAAAGAATTGGATTTGAGTCACTTCAAACTGCTAATGTGATCAAGAAGTGACAGCACCTGTGCAGAAGCTGGGGACAGGAGACTTCATAACCATTTGAATGTTGTTGCAAAAAATAGAAAAAAAAAAAAGATATAGTTTACAATTTAGTCATTTAGCAAAGCTCTTACAGTAGTGGGTGCATATTACAGTAGTGAGCTTAAAATTTTTCGTACTTGTCCCCCGTGGGAATCTAAACCACAGCCCTGGAATTGAGAGTACAATGCTCTACCAGCTGAACCACACAGGACCATAGTTTAGTTAACATACAACTTATACAGTTAGTTATGTGACCTCACCACAACCACTCATCTACAATGACCACAATCTCTAATCTATGTAAAACAGGAGACCATTCATTGACCAATTAACACAAAAATGCAAGTGGCCATCTCAACCACTACTATGCATAGGCAGTGGGTTTGGCTACCATATCAAAACCGCTACTATATATATGCAGTGGGCTGACTACCATATCTCAACCGCTACTATGCATATGCAGTGGGCTGACTACCATATCTCAACCGCTACTATGCATATGCAATGGGCTGGCTACCATATCTCAACCGCTACTACGTATATGCAGTGGGTTGGCTAAATATCTAAAGCACTTTTCAACCTACTGTAGGAACTGGCAAGCCAGTTGTATTTCCTCCTGAGGCAATGCAGAGGCTAGTTACATCAGAATAAAGGGTACATCAGGGTCGTGCTCATTAGAATCCAAATGGAAGTGAGTGGACTGAATAAGGGAGGGACAATCTGGACATCCCCTATAAGAAACACTCCACACTGAGACAGTGAGTCGTCCTGTTCAGTATCAACCCCTGTACTTGTATCCACCTTTAATACTGACTGAGACAGTAAGTTCTGTCAGCCAGAGATCGTAGTTCTCATGCTCTGTCCTTGCCACCAGTTGTAGTCGCAGAGCCGGCAGAGGAGATGTCGACTTAATGTGTAGCAATCTTAAGACCAAGCTTAGGATCAGGTTTACACCACCAATATAACTGTGATGCTCCTGTCTGTAAATTAATGCTGCCCATCACCTCACTAGAGGGACCACACCTGACATGCAAATGTTTTACACTAAGTGATGTTTAGTATGGTTGAAGATAATATTGCTGTGCTGAGTAGAATGTGCGATGGGTGGATAGGGTCCTGAGTTTTCCCAGACTAGGTCAGGTTAAAAGTTCAGGAAAAAACTCCAAGCCCTTTTAAACTGTCAGTTCTGAAGTATTCTAAGTAATTTAATGCAATTTTATGACACCATATCTGCAGGAACTGATCATTGACTTTAATGGTAAGTATAATGAAATGTGATCATTTTATTTGTTATTTTAATTATTGTTATTAATTATTATACATATTAAGTACATGTCCTTCATGTATACTCTTTAAAGAGGACAGACAGGGAGATCCTTATAAAAAATGTATTTAATCTCATCAACCCAACAATATCTCCACTGTCAATCTCAAGCCCAATCATCCTCCATCATTTCAAGAGAAAACACGTGTAAATGTTTGGTGCCATCTGTTTCTGCATTAGCCAGCAGAATGGTCTGTCTCTCTGCCAATAAAACATCCCACTAATATTAAAACAGAATGACAGCAGGTCAATTTACAAACAATACATTATTGCCAGATTTCAGTGCGAAACCATGCTACTGACATTTAAAGGTCATTTCCAATTGAGCCGACATGTCCAGCGATTACTTTGATTAGAGATTATCTTGAATGCCATCACGGGTTAGCGCGGTTCTGTTGACTTTTAAAGCTTAATTTTCTACAACATCAACTGTTTTGAATCTCGGCCTATATATGGCAATACTTTTGCTACATATGGACCATTTGAGAAGTTCTTGGGCTGGTTTACGTTCTACATGGGTCTCTAAACTGCAGACGCAATATCATCAAAATAGTATCTACAGGGGGGAAATCATACAAACACATTCAAACATCAAGAATTGGACAAGAATACATCTAACTAGATGAAAAGTGTAAATTCTATTTCACAGATTAATATGAAAAAAACATGTAATATAAACATAATGACATATTGTACATTTTTTAAGCACTAACGGGTTGAAGAGATTTTAACTTTTTGTCTTAGAGACATTTGAAACATGGCAGCTTCCCAACCCTGCGGAGGTGGAGGAGGGGCTGCACCAGTCTTAAGATCAAGCTTAGGATCAGGTTTACACCGTCACCAATACACCTGTGTTGCTACCATCTGTAAACTGATGCTGCCCATCACCTCACTAGATGGAACACACCTGACATGCAAATGTTTTCCACTGGTTATGACAACACTAAGTGATGATCAGTATGGTTGATGAGAATATGTTGAGCTGTGTAGAATGTTTTCCACTGGTTATGACAACACTAAGTGATGTTTAGTATGGTTGAAGAGAATATGTTGAGCTGTGTAGAATGTTTTCCACTGGTTATGACAACACTAAGTGATGTTCAGTATGGTTGAAGAGAATATGTTGAGCTGTGTAGAATGTTTTCCACTGGTTATGACAACACTAAGTGATGATCAGTATCGTTGAAGAGAATATGTTGAGCTGTGTAGAATGTTTTCCACTGGTTATGACAACACTAAGTGATGATCAGTATGGTTGATGAGAATATGCTTAGTTTTCCCAGACCAGGTGAGGTTAAAAGTTCACGAAAAACGCCAGGACCTAGTGACACAATATGGCGGTCAATGAAGTATTCGATGTTATTTAATGCAGTTTTATGACACCATAACAGTGGGAACTGACAATTGTAACAAAGGATATTT
>NW_027260987.1:105000-124902 GCF_045791955.1 Oncorhynchus clarkii lewisi
CAAGAGAGAGTAGATGAAAGCTGGTGAAAACAACTCAAACAAAAATAGACAGCAAGACCCAAGCACCATCAGCCAGACAACACTACAACACCCCACCCTGTAACTCAGGGGTTTCTACTTCAGGAAGACCACAGGATGGACCACCGCCAGGTAGCGCTCTACACAGATACAGCACTGGAAGAGGGGCCAGCAAGTGAAAATTAACCAAATGGAAAAATGAGCAGCTTTGTGGACAAAATCAGACAGGACGTAGACGTCAGCTATGCTGAATGCTTTAAAGAGGCAGAAGAGGATCTCAGACACAGTCAGGTTGAGAGAGAAGAACTCTGAAGCCCAGTCCCTCTTGCAGCAAAGCACCCTGACAACATGATGCTGCCAACACCGTGCTTCACGGTTGGGACGCTGTTCTTCGGCTTGCAAGCCTCCCCCTTTTCCCTCTAAACACAACGATGAGCATTATGGACAAACAGTTATATTTTTGTTTCATCAGACCAGATGACATTTCTATAAAGTATGATCTTTGTCCCCATGTGCAGTTGCAAACAGCAGTCTGTTTTTTTTATGGCGGATTTGGAGCAGTGGCTTCTTCCTTCTCCGGTTATCTCAATATAGGACTCATTTTACTGTGGATATAGATACGTTTGTACCTGTTTCCTCCAGCATCTTCACAAGGTCCTTTGCTGTTGTTCTGGGATTGATTTGCACTTTTCACACCAAAGTAAGTTCATCTCTAGGAGACAGAACACGTCTCCTTCCTGAGGGGTATGACGGCCGCGTGGTCCCACGGTGTTCATACTTTCGTACTATTGTTTGTACAGATGAACGTGGTACTTTCAGGCGTTTGGAAATTGCTCCCAAGGATGAACCAGACTTGTGGAGGTCTACAATTTTTTTCTGAGGTCTTGGCTGATGTCTTTTTATTTTCCCATGATGTCAAGCAAAGAGGCACTGAGTGTGAAGGTAGGTCTTGAAATACACCCACAGGTACACCTCCAATTAACTCAAATGATGTCAATTAGCCTACCTGAAGCTTTGAAAGCCATGACATCATTTTATGGAATTTTCCAAGCTGTTTAAAGGCACAGTCAACTGAGTGTATGTAAACTTCTGACCCACTGGACTTGTGATACAGTGAATTATAAGTGAACAAATCTGTCTGTAAACAATTGTTGGAAAAATTCCTTGTGTCATGCACACAATAGATGTCCTAACCGACTTGCCAAAACTATAGTTTGCTGACAAGACATTTGTGTAGTGTTTGAAAAATGAGTTTAATGACTCCAACCTAAGTGTAGATAAACTTCCAGACTTCAACTGTATATGCCGAGTTCCATAGGTGAGCAGCTAGATTTGCAGTCGTGCAAAAAATCACACTGAATCATACAAAATACCTGCTGAATCTAAATTAAGATAGATAATATCTTACAATCCTGTGTATGTTATACACTACATGATCAAAAGTATGTGGACACCTGCTTGTCGAAAATCTCAATCTAGATCATGGGAATTAATATGGAGTTGGTCCCCCTTAGCTGCAAAACCAGCATGTACTCTTCTGTTAAGGCTTTCCACTAGATGTTGGAGCATTGCAGCACGGACTTGCTTCTATTCAGCCACAAGTGTATTAGTGAGTTTGGGTACCGATGTTGGGCGATTAGGCCTGGCTCACAGTCGGCGTTCCAATTCATCCCAAATGTGTTTGATGGGGTTGAGGTCAGGGCTGTGCAGGCCAGTCAAGTTTTTACACACTGATCTCGACAAACCATTTATGTATGGACCTTGCTTTTTTGCACGGGGCCATTGTCATGCTGAAACAGGAAAGGGCCTCAAACTGTTGCCACAAGTTGTAAGCCCAGAATCACCTAGAATGTCACATTTCCCTTCACTGGAACTAAGGGGCCTACCCCGAACCATAGAAAACTATGCATTCTGTCAGGTAGTGTTCTCCTCTTATCCGTCAAACCCCAATTCATTGGTTGGACTGCCAAATGGTGAACTGTGATTCATCATTCCAGAGAACGCATTTCCTATGCTCCAGAGTCCAATGGTGGCAAGCACAACTCCAGCCAATGTTTGTCATTATGCATGGTGATCTTAGGCTTGTGTGCGGCTGCTTGGCCATGGAAACCTATTTCATGAAACTCCCGACTAACAGTTATTGTGGTGACGTTGCTTCCAGAAGCAGTTTGGAACTCAACAGTGAGTGTTGCAGCTGAGGACAGACCATTTTTATGCGCAGCGCACTTCTGCATTGGGCGGTACCATTCTGTGAGCTTGTGCGGCTTACCACTTTATTCCGCGACGTTGTTGCTCCGAGACATTTCCACTTTACAATAACACCACTTACAGTTGTCCGGGCAGATCTAGCAGGGCAGAAATTTGACGAGCTGACTTGTTGTAAAAGTAGCATCCTATGACGTTGCCACATTGAAAGTCACTGAGCACTTCAGTAAGGCCATTTTATTGACAATGTTTTTCTGTGGAGATTGCATGGCTTTGTTCTCGATTTGTGCCCCTGGTCTGAGAGTCCTTTAGGTGCCTTTTAGGAAACTCCAAGCAGGCTGTCGTGTTTTTTTACTGAGGAGTGGGCTCCGTCTGGCTACTACCAAAAAGGCCTGATTGGTGGAGTGCGGCAGAGATGGTTGTCCTTCTGGAATGTTCTCCCATCTCCACAGAAGAATACTGGAGCTCTGTCAGAGTGACCATCAGTTTCTTGGTCACGTTCCTGACTAAGGAACTTCTCCGCTGATTGGTCAGTTTGGTCAGGTGGCCAGCTCTAGGAAGAGTCTTGGTGGTTCCAAACTTCTTCCATTTATGATTGATGGAGGCCACTATGTTCTTTGCAACCTTCAATGTGGTAGAATATGTATACACCTGTCAGCAACAGGTGTGGCTGAAATAGTTGAATCAACAATTACGAAGGGTTGTCCCCATACGTTTGTATATAATATATGTGCACTAAAGATGATCACTTTGTATACATGACAAGCTATCAAAATGTGCCCATAAATCTGCATAAATTGCCAAAATTCTAACCAAAAATTATTGTTTTACATCTATTGTATTTGGTCATAAATCAATATGAAATGCGGTTTAAGTTAAAATGTTTTTACATATGATTATTTTTTGTAAAAAAAAAAGGTTTAGCTGACCTGTGTTGACGTCAGCGTCCCTCTCCCCTGGGGTGTGGTGTGGTTGTCTGTCACTGGTGCTGTAATAATACTGTATATACAAATCTCTGCCTGACCCTGCCCTGCGCTGACACACCTGAGTGACACGTCAACCTGGTGATTTCGACACTACCGCATCCATAATGGAATCCTATTCTCTATGGGTCCTGGTCAAACGATGTGCACTATATAGGGTATAGGGTGCCATTTCAGAATTCAACTAGAGCACCAACAAGAGGAGTGTCAGTTCGTAGTCAAATAAGGTACACTTGTCACGCCCTGACCATAGTTTACTTTGTATTTTCTATGTTTTGATTGGTCAGGGTGTGATCTGAGTGGGTATTCTATGTTTCATGTCTTGTTTGTCTATTTCTATGTTCAGCCTGATATGGTTCTCAGTCAGAGGCAGGTGTTCGTCATTGTCTCTGATTGGGAACCATATTTAGGTAGCCTGGGTTTCACTGTGTGTTGGTGGGTGATTGTTCCTGTCTATGTGTTTTTCACCAGATAGGCTGTTTAGGTTTTCGTTACGTTCGTTTTGTTTTGTAGTATTGTATTGGAGATTCGTGTTTCGTATTATTAATAAACATGGATCGTAAACCACACGCTGCATTTTGGTCCGACTCTCCTTCGTATGAAGACGAAACTCGTTACAGAATCACCCACCACCAACGGACCAAGCAGCGTGTCAACAGGCAGGAGCAGCGCGAGGAGAAGCGCAATAAGGATTTCTGGACATGGGAGGAAATCCTCGACGGGAGAGGACCCTGGGCTAAACCAGGGGAGTGTAGCCGCACTAAGGTGCAGCGGGAGAAGAAACAACAGGAACAGCCCAAGGAGGAGTACAGTATGGAGTATACTACTTGGGAGGAGATCGACAGGTGGGCGGCCGACCCAGGGAGAGTGCCGGAGCCCGCCTGGGATTCGCTGGAGCAGTGCGAGGAGGGTTACCGTAGAATGGAGGCGGTGAAAGCAGAGAGGCGCTGGTATGAGAAGGCAGCACGGCGACGCGGATGGAAGCCTGAGAGGCAGCCCCAAAAATTTCTTGGGGGGGGGCTAACAGGGAGTATGGCTATGCCAGGTAGGAGACCTGAGCAGACTCCCTGTGCTTACCGGGGGGCTAGAGAGACCGGACAGGCACCGTGTTATGCAGTGGTGCGCACGGTGTCTCCAGTGCGGGTGCATAGCCCGGTGCGGTATATTCCAGCTCTGCGTGTCTGCCGGGCTAGATTGAGCGTCGAGCCTAATGCCATGAAGCCGGCTCTACGCAGCTGGTCCCCAGTGCGTCTCCTTGGGCCGGCTTACATGGCACCAGCCTTGCGCTCGGTGTCTCCGGTTCGCCTGCATAGCCCAGTGCGGGCTATTCCACCTCGCCGCACTGGCAGGGCGACCGTGAGCATTCAACCAGGTAAGGTTGGGCAGGCTCGGTGCTCAAGAGCTCCAGTGCGCCTGCACGGTCCGGTTTTTCCAGTACCACCTCCACACCCCAGCCCTCCGGTAGCAGCTCCCCGCACCAGGCTTCCTGTGCGTGTCCTTGGCCCAGTACCACCAGTGCCAGTACCACGCATCAGGCCTACAGTGCGCCTCGCCTGTCCAGCGCTGTCGGAGCCCTCCTCCTCTCCAGCGCTGTCGGAGTCTCCCGCCTGTTTAGCGCTGTCAGAGCTTTCCGCCTCTACAGCGCTGCCGGAGTCTCCCGCCTGTTCAGAACTGCCAGTTAGCATAGAGCTGCCAGTTAGCATAGAGCTGCCAGTTAGCTTAGAGCTGCCAGTTAGCAAGGAGCTGCCAGTCTGCAAGGAGCTGCCAGTCTGCAAGGAGCTGCCAGTCTGCAAGGAGCTGCCAGACTCTTCCAGATCTGCCAGTCGTCCAGACTCTTCCAGATCTGCCAGTCGACCAGACTCTTCCAGATCTGCCAGTCGACCAGACTCTTCCAGATCTGCCAGTCGACCAGACTCTTCCAGATCTGCCAGTCGACCAGACTCTTCCAGATCTGCCAGTCGACCAGACTCTTCCAGATCTGCCAGTCGACCAGACTCTTCCAGATCTGCCAGTCGTCCAGACTCTTCCAGATCTGCCAGTCGTTCAGACTCTCTCAGATCCGCCAGTCGACCAGATTCTCCCAGATCCGCCAGTCGACCAGATTCTCCCAGATCCGCCAGTCGACCAGATTCTCCTAGATCCGCCAGTCGACCAGATTCTCCCAGATCCGCCAGTCGACCAGATTCTCCCAGATCCGCCAGTCGACCAGATTCTCCCAGATCCGCCAGTCGACCAGATTCTCCCAGATCTGCTAGTCGACCAGGATCTGCTGAAACCGCCAGCCAGCCAGGTTCTGGTAGTTTCTACTACCTGCCTGGGCTTCCTCTCAGTGCTGAGCTTCTTCTCAGTGCTGAGCTTCTTCTCAGTGCTGAGCTTCCTCTCAGTGCTGAGCTACCTATCTGTCCCGCGTTACCTCTGTCCCGAGCTGTCCCTCTGTCCCATGTTATCATTGTGGTGGGTAACCTATTTAGGGACGTTTAGGAGGGGGATTAAAACTGTCATGGAGTGGGGTCCACGTCCAGCGCCAGAGCCGCCACCGCGGACAGATGCCCACCCAGACCCTCCCCTATAGGTTCAGGTTTTGCGGCCGGAGTCCGCACCTTGGGGGGGGGTACTGTCACGCCCTGACCATAGTTTACTTTGTATTTTCTATGTTTTGATTGGTCAGGGTGTGATCTGAGTGGGTATTCTATGTTTCATGTCTTGTTTGTCTATTTCTATGTTCAGCCTGATATGGTTCTCAGTCAGAGGCAGGTGTTCGTCATTGTCTCTGATTGGGAACCATATTTAGGTAGCCTGGGTTTCACTGTGTGTTGGTGGGTGATTGTTCCTGTCTATGTGTTTTTCACCAGATAGGCTGTTTAGGTTTTCGTTACGTTCGTTACGTTTTGTTTTGTAGTATTGTATTGGAGATTCGTGTTTCGTATTATTAATAAACATGGATCGTAAACCACACGCTGCATTTTGGTCCGACTCTCCTTCGTATGAAGACGAAACTCGTTACAACACTCTTGTTTTAAACCAGGGATATGACAACTTGGTCAGCCAAAACCTTCTTAAAAACTTTCAAAGTTTGCAACATATTTTACTCCAATTTACAAATGAACAGTTAAAACGTGTTTGTTTTGATAAAGAGTAATCAAGGGAAATCATTGGGTTACAAAATACTATGAAACAAAATGAGAAATCTGTTTTTTCTTTCTACCTTATAATTAATTGACATACCTGTTGTACCAGGTCTGAACTAGTCCCTTATTAGAAGGAGAGGATGGAAACCAAAAGTGTTTCGGCCCTCCAGAACCGACATTGAACCGCCCTGACATAGAATGCCTTGGTGGGAGTATGGTAAAGTTGCTCCTAAACGCTGATCTTGGGTCAGTTTAGCATTTTCTCCAATAACGGTTAAGGTTAAGATTGGGGGAGTGGAAACTTCACCCCAGAGCCCTGGGGTGCCAGATGGATGGGGTTTGTAATTGTGGAACTATTCTACCAGTTCCACTGACCAGGCAAGACAAAGTATTTGAGATCATTTCAAAAAGTGTTTGATCCCAATTCTGCTTCTCAGATTTCCTGATCTATGTTCCTATCTACGAAGAGAATGAAAAGGTTAAAATGACTGTGAGTTGGTGCTACCTCTTCCTCAGAAACCTCTGATACAGGGCAGTTTCCCAGCCCTGTGGAGGTAGAGGAGGGGCTGCACAGGCACAACTGAAGGACATGGTAACACTGTCGATGACACAATACACATAATTCTCTACGTTTCCAAACAGGAAGTACATGATGACTAACAGGAGCTGGTCCATCATTATTGTCAGGAGAACCACAAAGACTACAAAGAAGGCTTTTCTCTTCATGGGGCACATCCCTCCGCTGAGTACTCTCTACTCCTCCTCTTTCTCTTCCTCCTCCTTCTCCTCTCTCCATCTCTCCCTGCCCCCGCCCTGTACCTCAGGGGTTTGTACTTCAGGAAGACCATGTGACCATGTGGCCATGTTAAAAAGGAAGATCACAGAGGCCAAGGCATTGTCTAACATTGTCTAACAATAACAACATAAAAATATGAAATTGTTTATATGAGGTATTTCCTGTTCTACAAAACTATATGAACAAGGCTTGAAATGATTTATATGCATTCTAAATATAGTTTAATCAAATTGTAAACTATAACATTTCACCTTCCTTTTTACTGTAAAATACATGTTTGTATGTTTAGTGTTAGAGAAATGTGACTATGTTCTGAAGGATTATCGTAATAAAAGAGTCTGTCCCCAAAGCTTTGAATGTCGCATAGAGCTCTAGTGTGGCTTCTTTAAATCATGAGGAAACCCCCTTTCATCTTGTATTATTCTTGTCCATCTATGACATTATTATGTTTTTATTTAATTTTACTCATTTAGGAGACACTCTTATTCAGAGCAACTTACAATTAGTGCATTCATCTTAAAATAGCTAGGCAGGACAACCACATATCACAGGCATAGTGAGTGCATTTTTCCTCAATAAAGTTGCCATCGGCAGAGTCAGAGCTGGGGGGTCGAGGTGAGGAGTGGGATTATTTAATCCATTAAAGTCCATGTCCACGCTCCCGAGGAAATCGAACTAGCATAACAACAAATCCCTATAAAGCTATATCTTTATCTATATCTATTTGCGTCTCAATCCACCGCATCCGCCAATGTCGCACTTCCGCATCTGTGGTGAAAGGTGACAGAGCTAAAAGGACAAGTACATGAGAGTGTCTAGTTACAGAAACAGACGTACCTCAGAAGTCCTCAACTGGCAGCTTCATTAAATAGTACCCGCAAAACATTAAATAGTACCCGCAAAACACCAGTCTCAACGTCAACAGTGAAGAAGCGACTCCGGGATGCTGGAGTTTAAGGACAACCACCCGAGCTCTAACTGTTCACCCCTCTATCATCCAGAAGGCGAGGTCAGTACAGGTGCATTTTTCTCACCATTATTAAACCAGTTAGGCCAGTTGAGAACAAGTTCTCACTTACAACTGAGACCTGGCCAAGATAAATCAAATCAGTGCGACAAAAACAACGACACAGAGTTACACATGGGATAAACAAACGTACAGTCAATAACACAATAGAAAAATATGTACAGTATACAGTGTGTGCAAATGAAGGCAATAAATAGGCCAATAGTGGCGAAGTAATTACAATTTAGCAATTTACACTGGAGTGATATACAGTTGAAGTCGGAAGTTTACATACACCTTAGACAAAAACATTTAAACTCAATTCTTGACATTTAAGCCTAGTAAAAACTCCCTGTCTTAGGTCAGTGAGGCTCACCACTTTATTTTAAGAATGTGAAATATCAGAATAATAGAGATAATTATTTATTTCAGCTTTTATTTCTTTCATCACATTCCCAGTGGGTCAGAAGTTTACATACAGTCAATTAGTATTTGGGAGCATTGCCATTAAATTGTTTAAAGTTATCCCTTCATGCGGGGATTGATTTGGCAACACCCAGTGAAATAGCAGCGTGCCAAATTCAAAAACAGAAATACTCATAATAATAATTCATAAATCATACAAGTGTTATACATCGGTTTAAAGATGGACTTCTTGTTAATCCAGCTACAGTGTCAGATTTCAAAAAGGCTTTACGGCGAAAGCAAACCATGCGATTATCTGAGGACAGCGCACAGCATAACAACACATGAAAATCACATTTCAACCCGCCAGGCACGACACAAAAGTCAGAAATAACGATAAAATTAATGCCTTACCTTTGAAGATCTTCTTCTGTTGGCACTCCCATATGTCCATTAAACATAATAAATAGTTATTTTGTTTGATAAATTCTGTCGTTGTATCCCCAAAATGTCAATTTATTTGGAGCGTTTGATTCAGAAAATACACCGGATCCAACTCGCGCAACTTGACTACAAAATATCTAATACGTTACCTGTAAACGCTGCCCAAACATTTCAAACAACTTTCCAAATCCAACTTTAGGTATTTTAAAACGTAAATAATCTATAAAATTTAAGATGGGATAAACTGTGTTCCATACAGGATAAAACATAGTGAAAAGCGTGACCTGGAGCGCGCATCAAAACGTTAGAGAGCACTAGGCTGGACCCTCGTTCTGATTAGCTGAACTTCTTAATTTCTCTAAAGAAAAACATCAACCAATTTCTAAAAACTGTTGACATCTAGTGGAAGCAAGGAACTGCAACCAAGTGCCACAGAAATCTAGGTTCCCATAGTGAAGAAACGGAATACAGAGTCACCCCCCAAAAAAATATTCCTGGATGGTTTGTCCTCCGGGTTTCGCCTGCAAATTTGTTATGTAATTCTTACAGACATAATTTTAACAGTTTTTAAACTTTAGAGTGTTTTCTATAAAAATCTACCTAGTATATGCATATCCTAGCTTCTGGGCCTGAGTAGCAGGCAGTTTACTTTGGACACACTTTTCATCCGGACGTGAAAATAGTGCCCCCTAGCCTTAATTTCACAACATATACCCAATACACACAAATCTAAGTAAAGGAATGTAATTAAGAATATATAAATATATGGATGAGCAATGTCAGAGTGGCACAGACTAAAATACAATAGAATAGTATAGAATACAGTATATACACATGAGATGAGTAATGAACAATATTTAAACATTATTAAAGTGGCCAGTGATTTTAAGTCTATGTCTATGCAGCAGCCTCTATGTGCTAGTGATGCCTATTTAATAGTCTGATGGCCTTGAGATTGAAGCTGTTTTTCAGTTTCTCGGTCTCATCTTTTATGTACACTGTGTTAACAAACCTCCAAACGAACGTCAATGCCATACATCACTCCTTCCGTGGCCTCCAACTGCTCTTAAATGCTAGTAAAATGAAATGCATGCTCTTCAACCAATCGCTGCCCGCATCCGCCCACACATCTAGCATCACTACTCTGGACTGTTGGCGTCTGGCTAGACTGTAAACTCTCCTTCCAGACTCACATTAAGCATCTCCAATCCAAAGTTAAATCTAGAATTGTCTTCCTATTTCGCAACAATACCTCCTTCCCTCATTCTGCCAAACTTACCATCGAAAAACGGACTATCCTACCGATCCTTGACTTCGGCAATGTCATTTACAAAATAGCCTCCAACACTCTACTCAGAAAATTGGATGCAGTCTATCACAGTGCCATTCGTTTTGTCACCAAAGCCCCATATACTACCCACCACTGCGACCTGTATACTGACGTTGGCTGGTACTCGCTACATATTCATTGCCAAACCTACTGGCTCCAGGTCACCTATAAGTCTCTGCTAGGTATATCTCCAACTTATCTCAGCTCACTGGTCACCATAGCAATACCCAGCCGTAGCACGCGCTCCAGCAGGTATATTTCACTGTTCACCCCCCCCAAAAAAACACCTCCTTTGGTCGCCTTTCCTTACAGTTCTCTGCTGCCAATGACTGGAACGAATTGCAAAAATCACTGAAGTTGGAGACTTATATCTCCCTCACTAACTTTAAGCGTCATCTGTCAGAGCAGCTTACTGATTGCTGCAGCTGTACTCAGCCCATCTGTAAATAGCCCATCCAACTACCTACCTCATCCCCAGATTTGTTTTTGTTTTTCTGCTCTTTTGCTCACCAGTATTTCTACTTGCACATCCTCATCTGCACATACAGTTGAAGTCGGAAGATTACATACACTTAGGTTGGAATCCTTAAAACTAGTTTTTCAACCACTCCACACATTTCTTGTTAACAGACTATAGTTTTGGCAAGTCGGTTAGGACATCTACTTTCTGCATGACACAAGTAATTTTTTCAACAATTGTTTACAGACAGATTATTTCACTTATAATTCACTGTATCCCAATTCCAGTGGGTCAGAAGTTTACGTACAGTAAATTGACTGTGCATTTAAACAGCTTGGAAAATTCCTGAAAATGATGTCATGGCTTTAGAAGCTTCTGATAGGCTAATTGACATCCTTTGAGTCAATTGGAGATTTACCTGTGGATGTATTTCAAGGCCATACCTTCAAACTCAGTGCCTCTTTGCATAAAATCATTGGAAAATCCAAATAAATCAGCCAAGACCTCAGAATAAAATGGTGGACCTCCGCAACTCTGGTTTATCCTTGGGAGCAATTTCAAAATGTCTGAAGGTACCACGTTCATCTGTAGAAATCATAGTACACAAGTATGAACACCGTGGGACCATGCAGCCGTCATACCGCTCAGGAAGGAGACGCGTTATGTCTCCTAGAGATTAACATACTTTGGTGCGAAAAGTACAAATCAATCCCAGAACAACAACAAAGTACCTTGTGAAGATGCTGGAGGAAACAGGTACCAAGTATCTATATCCACAGTAAAACGAGTCCCATATCGACATAACCTGAAAGGCCGCTCAGCAATGAAGAACTGCCATAAAAAAGCCAGACTACGGTTTGCAACTGCACATGGCGACAAAGATCGTACTTTTTGGAGAAATGTCATCTGGTCTGATGAAACAAAAATAGAACTGTTTGGCCATTAAGACCATCATTATGTTTGGAGGATAAAGGGGAGGCTTGCAAGCTGAAGAACACCATTCCAACCGTGAAGCACGGGGGTGGCAGCATCGTGTTGTGGGGGTGCTTTGCTGCAGAAGGGCCTGGTGCACTTCACAACATAGATGGCATCATGAGGAAGGGAAATTATGTGGATATATTGAAGCAACATCTCAAGACATCAGTCAGGAAGTTAAAGCTTGGTCGCAAATGGATCTTCCAAATGGACAATGACCAATGACCCCACACAAGCCTTTGTGGCAAAAAGGCTTAAATATTACTTGTTAGATATTATTGCAACGACGGAACTAGAAACACAAGCATTTCGCTACACTCTCAATAACATCTGCTAAACACGTGTATGTGACCAACACAATTTGATTTGAACCTCATTCAAAACATGTTCTATTTGGTGTGTCCTGAACATAAGTCAGGTCTATTAGGCCCAGCTTGAACACCTGTGAGTCACAAACAGGTGCAGCAACACCTATGCAAATGATTGTTTGACAGGACCTAATGGCCATAAGCAGTCTATGATTGATTGAGGGGGTTTTGGAAAGCCTTGTTTACACTTTAATAATCAAATCAGTTTTGTTTTTCAAATGTGTTTTGGAACTCTGACTGTTCAAACAGCAAATTACAAGTGACCAAATTGTACTTCTGTGCGATCAGACAGCAGTCATTTGCTGACATTTCTATGCTACTTGTCATAGTAACCACAGGTGTGTGTGTGCAGTTTCCTATCAGATTGGTGCCCTGTTTCCTACCACTCAGAACTTATGTTTCAAGCTAAAGTGATACAATTCCTGTCATGGATGTTTCCCAGTTGCTTTGACTGTCCAAAAGCGTAGCGTAAGACAACTTTTAAAGCATCAAAGGATACGATGATCCATCTTTCAATACAAGTCACTTTTGGCTACTTACAGCAGTCAACTAGTTAGCTATGTAGCTGTTCAGCTTTGAAGCATATTCACTAATTTGTTTGTAAACAGTTTCCAAGCTAGTTTTGCTAGTACAGAGTGGAATAGGTTCCAGGATTCATCCAATGTCAATGAGGAATACACCACCTCAGTCATCGGCTTCATCAATAAGTGCATTGATGACGTCCTCCCCACAGTGACTGTACGTACATATCCCAACCAGAAGCCATGCATTACAGGCAACATCCGCATCAAGCTAAAGGCTAGAGCTGCCGCTTTCAAGGAGCAGGAGACTAATCCGGACGCTTAGAACAAATCCCACTATGCCCTCAGACGAACCTTTAAACAAGCAAAGCGTCAATACAGGACTAGGATTGAATCCTACTACACCGTCTCTTGAATCCTACTACACCGTCTCTGACGCTCGTCGAATGTGGCAGGGCTTGAAAACTATTACGAACCACAAAGGGAAACCCAGACATGAGCTGCCCAGTGACGTGAGCCTACCAGACGAGCTAAATGCCTTTTATGCTCGCTTTGAGGCAAGCAACACTGAAGTGTGCACGAGAGCACCAGCTGTCCTGGATGACTGTGATAATGCTCTCGGTAGCCAACGTGAACAAAGCCTTTAAACAGGTCAACATTCACAAAGACGCTGGGCCATACGGATTACCAGGACGTGTACTTAAAGCATGTGCAGTCCAACTTTCAAGTGTCTTCACTGACATTTTCAACCTCTCCCTGACCGAGTCTGAAATACCTACAGTACATGTTTCAAACAGACCACCATAGTCCCTGTGCCCAATGAAGCGAAGGTAAGCTGCCTAAATGATTACCGCCCCCATGGCACTCACATCGGTAGCCTTGAAGTGTTTTGAAAGTCTGGTCTACAGCATCCTCCAGGACACCCCACTCCAATTAGCACTACCTCCCCAACAGATCCACAGATGATGCAATCTCAATTGCACTCCACACCGCCCTTTCACACCTGGACAAAATGAACACCTTGATCATTCAGACACTAGTTGCATGGCCAGGAATCAGATTTGTATCCGATTTTAAAACACCTATGATGGTGGTCTAAAATGTGGCTAAATATAACTGCTTTTTGGCCATTCAGTCTGCTGGAAAAATAACAGATTCAAATCGGATATGCAAAAAAGGTGGATTTGAGTCACTTCAAACTGCCAATGTGAACAAGGCTTAAGTGACAGCAGCTACACAGTAGCTAGGGATAGGATACTTCCTAACCATGTGACGTGGCCTTAAAAAACACAACAAAAAAACAGACATAGTTAAATAAATTCGTAGCCACTCTTTTCCAGACAGATTACAGCAGTGAGTCCAGAATTTTTTTTGTTTATACTCGTTGCCCATGGGACCCGAGGGACAGCATTGCAGGTTACCTGCTCTACCAACTCAGCCACACAGGAACAGAGGTTATAATTGGTCAACTTTAGGGCTAAGGTTAGGGGTTAAGGTTAGGTTTAAGGTTAGCTTAAGTGTTAAGGTTAGGTAAAGCAGGGTTAGTGTGGCTGCCATTCTGAACCATGCACAATGTGCCAGTCATATATTCACTACCTAAAGTATCGAGGAATTATCTCTTATTTCTACACACTGTTTAGCGTTGTCAAGTATTTATTCAACCAGTACATGCCCACTGGGCAACGACTGGTTGAATCAATGTTGTTTCCACGTCATTTCAACCCCGAAAATCATTGTGATGAAGTTGAATCAACGTGGAAAACTGATTGGATTTGCAAAAACAAATCACATAGGGGCTTTTTTTGCTTACTTTTTATTTATTTTTTAAACCAATGACATGGTGAAAATCCTTGTTGATTTCAAGCTGAATTCAAGTTTGTTAACAAATCAACAAGATGGAAATCAAGACTACATGTCTACATCAGGTGGTCCCTAAAAAAACTGTTCATCAGCAGATGAACGCTAGATCCACATTAGGCATGAGGTGTGCAAGTGTTTAAAGGGATAGTTAAAGTTTTTGGCAGATAAGCCCTTTTTTCAACTTGAAGTCTATGGGTTTAGCTAGGTGAATGTCACATGGAATGACGCTGGAGAGACGAAGGCGGTACGAGGAGTCAAACATTTAATAAAGAACGGACACAGAACGAGACAGGAACAGCTTCAGCAAACTAGTAATACAAACAAAAAACAATAAATGCAGAAGCGGGGAACAGAGCAGGGAACTGACAAATATAGGGGAGGTAATAACAGGTGATGAGTGAGTCCAGGTAAGTCCAATATCGCTGATGCACGTAACGAGGAAAGGCAGGTGTGCGTAATAGATGACAGGAGTGCGTGATGCAGGGCAGGCTGGCACCTTCAAACACCAGGGGGGGGGAACGGGAGCAGACATGACAATGAATGTGCCAATGCTAGATTAAGTTAGGTAGCAATCTCTCCAGAAAACTACCTCCAGCTTCTTTCAAACTTAAGGAATTGCCAAAATCTCAATCTATCCCTTTAATATATACAAAGTACAGTACAGCACCCTTAGAAATGTAATTACTAGAACAGACAATCCCAATCAACTCAATGGTCTGTGATGGGTTTACTGGCGGCCATCTTGAGTGTGCCCAATTATATTTCTATGGTTGTGCCACATCTCACTCACTGGCCCTTGAGGCAGCAGGGTAGTTTCCCACTCCTGTGCAGGTAGATTAGGGGCTGCACCAACCCACATAACACCAGGAGTAACATGTTGAGGACATCGAGCAGGCAGAACACTTTGGCCGCAATGGAGTCGTACAGCACGCTGAGGGAGTGATATTCAAAGTCATGATCATCATTTTAAATGACAAGTATACACATCAAAATAATACATTGGTAAATAACAGAACTTGAGAGAGTAAATTCTTTCAATCATAAATGGTAGAACGAGACAAAAGCCTAATAGAAAACAATGAAGTTATCTATGAAGTTATCTAGTTATCTATCTTTTCTCTTATTATACTGCATCTATGTAATGTTTCAATAATGTTTCACGGTATGTTATTTATGCACTAGACTCTTTCCTGTCATAGGTTCAACAGCATGTTTAAATGTTTACATTATCATTCCTAATGACAAGGCAATTCGGAACAGTGATTTAAATTGATGTGATTATGTGGCTTAGATTCATTTTAGGTCTTTATTTGAAGGTAAATCCACTGATGTCCCAAATGGCAACCTATTCCCTATACAGTGCACTGTTTTAACCAGAGCACTTTGGGCCCTGGTCAAAAGTAGTGTACTAAATAGGGAATAAGGTGCCATTTAGGAAACAAATGTGTTCTGATTAGACAGTCAAAGTGGCTGAGCTACAGGGAGAAACAAACACGGCCAGCAGCTGAGGCTGTTGATGCAAATGACTGGAGCTGTGAGGTAAAACTCTGGGTGTGTCACAGAAGTCAAGGGATCATTTAGGTAAATGTAGTCTTTGAGAATCTTTTTGTGTTGAAAAGTGCTACATGGGATTAAATATATTATTATTAAATGTTGTTTTTCCATTATGTATTATAAATATTATTAATTATTTTTTTTACATTTTTTTTGTTTACTGAAAATTCCCTTTAACAGAAATCATCTGTGTCAGTGAAGTAGTGTCATTGAAATATATACAGTGGATTTTAAAAAGCTACTGTACATGAAAGAGCAAGACCCTCTACTCAAACCAAGTCTTATACTTTCCAGATGGTTAGCTGTTTTAGCACAGTGGCTAGCTATGCTATTGCTGGGGTGAAGCTAATGGTCCATGCATGAGTTGAACATGGAAATCAGTACATTTCCCTTGCGCAAGGACATCTCGGGAAACCACACTGCTGAACTAGCAGTATTCAAATCAGAAGAATGTTGCATAAGTCGGAAAACACAAGGGTAAAAGTTGACAGTTGAATTGTCTGGCACACATCTCTGTCTTTAAATGATCAAACACTTGCTTCAGTTACAAAACATAGACACACTGATTGAACAAAAAACACTTTAATTTCAATGTACACTTGTTTCTATTTTAATTTCTCTCTATTGAGTCTCTATTGAGTCTTCTATATCATGAGAAAATCACTCTCTAGAAGAGAGATAAAGAGAGAGAGAGAAAGGAAGAGAGAGCAAAAGAAAGAGAGGGATGAAAGGAAGGAGGGGGGAAGGAGAAAAGACATGGAGGGGGAAGAGAGGAGAGAGGGGGAAGAGAGGAGAGAGGGAGGGGAGAGGAGAGAGAGAGGGGAGAGAGAGAAGTGAGAGGGAGGGGGAAGAGAGGAGGGAGGTTGGATGAGAGGAGAAAAATTGAGGGGAGAGGAGGCAACATGCAAAGTATTTCAAATCAAATCAAATTGCATTTGGCAAATGCGCCGAATACAAGTGTAGACCTTACAGTGAAATGTTTACTTACAAGCTCTTAACAACACAACAACAACACAACAACACAGTTTTAAGAAAAAAAAAGTGTTAAGTAAAATATATAGGTAAAAAATGTAAAATAACAAAAACAAGGAATTAAAGAGCAACAGAAAAACAACAGTAGCAAGCCCCAGTGATGTACTGGTCGGATGCACTACCCTCTGTAATGCCTTGCGGTCAGAGGCCTAGCAGTTGCCATACCAGGCATGATGCTCTCGATGGTACAGCTGTAGAACTTTTTGAGGATCTGAGGACCCATGCCAAACCTTTTCAGTCTCTTGAGGGGGAATAGGCTTTGCCGTGCCCTCTTAATGACCGTCTTGGTGTGTTTGGACCATGATAGCTTGTTGGTGATGTGTACACCAAGGAACTTGAAACTCTCAACCTGCTCCACTACAGCCCCGTTGATAAGAATGGGGGCGTGCTCGGTCCTCCTTTTCCTGTAGTCCGCAATCACCTCCTTTGCCTTGATCACATTGAGGGAGAGGTTGTTATAATGGCACCACACGGCCAGGTCTCTGACCTCCTCCCTAAAGGCTGTCTCATCGTTGTTGATGATCAGGCCTACCACTGTTGTGTCACCTGCAAACTTAATGATGGTGTTGGAGTCGTGCCTGACCATGAAGTCATTAGTGAACAGGCACTGAGCAAGCACCCCTGAGAGGCCCCCGTGTTGAGGATCAGCGTGGCGGATGTGTTCTTACCTACCCTTACCGCCTGGGGGCGGCCCGTCAGGAAGTCCAGAATCCAGTTGAAGAGGGAGGTGTTTAGTCCCAAGGACCTTAGCTTAGTGATGAGCTTTAAGGGCACTAAGGTGTTGAACACTGAGCTGTAGTCAATGAATAGCATTCTCACATAGGAGTTCCTTTTGTTCAGGTGGGAAAGGGCAGTATGGAGTGCAATAAAGATTGCAATTGTTCTTGGGCACAGGGACTATGGTGGTCTGCATGAAACATGTTGGTATTACAGACTCAGTCAGGGACAGGTTGAAAATGTCCATGAAGGCACTTGCCATTTGGTCAGCACATGCTTGGAGTTCACGTCCTTGTAATCCGTCTGAATGTTGACCTGTTTAAAGGTCTTACTCACATTGGCTACAGAGAGTGTGTTCACACAGTCGTCTGGGACAGCTGATGCTCTCATGCATGCTTCAGTTTTGCTTGCCTTGAAGTGAGCATTAGTGTAACTTAGCTCGTCTGGTAGGCTTGTGTCACTGGACAGCTTGTGGCTGTGCTTCTTTTTGTAGTCTGTAATAGTTTGCAAACCCTGCCACATCCGACGAGCTTCCGAGCCGGTGTAATACGATTCAATCTTAGTCCTGTATTGATGCTTTGCCTGTTTAAAACCTCTTAGATCTCTAGGGGCGCTATTTCATTTTTGGATAAAAAACGTTCCCGTTTTAAGCGCGATATTTTGTCACGAAAAGATGCTCGACTATGCATATTCTTGACAGTTTCAGAATCTGCAAAGATTTTGTCTGTAAGTGCCCCAGAACTCATTCTACAGGCGAAACCAAGATGATGCATCACCCAGGAATTAGCAGAATTTCTGAAGCTCTGTTTTCCATTCTCTCCTTATATGGCTGTGATTGCGCAACGAATGAGCCTACACTTTCTGTCGTTCGCCCAAGGTCTTAGCAGCATTGTGACGTATTTGTAGGCATATCATTGGAAGATTGACCATAAGAGACTACATTTTCCAAGTGTCCGCCTGGTGTCCTGCGTCGAATTCGGTGCGCAATTGCCAGCTGCTTCTACTTTACCATTTGATTCAGGGGAGAAAGCATGTGTCCAAGAACGATGTATCAATGAAGAGATATGTGAAAAACACCTTGATGATTGATTCTAAACAACGTTTGCCATGTTTTCAGTCGATATTATGGAGTTAATTTGGAAAAAAGTTCGCGTTTTGAGGACTGAATTTTCGGGGTTTTTTTGGTAGCCAAATGTGATGTATAAAACGGAGCTATTTCTAATACACAAAGAATCTTTTTGGAAAAACTGAGCATCTGCTATCCAACTGAGAGTATCCTCATTGAAAACATCAGAAGTTCTTCAAAGGTAAATTATTTTATTTGAAGGCTTTTATGTTTTTGTTGAAATGTTGCGTGCTGGATGCTAACGCTAATGCTAACGCTAAATCCTTTGTTTGCTAGCTACTGTTACACAAATTATTGTTTTCCTATGGTTGAGAAGCATATTTTGAAAATCTGAGATGACAGTTTTGTTTACAAAAGGCTAAGCTTGCGAGATGGCATATTTATTTCATTTCATTTGCGATTTTCATGAATAGTTAACGTTGCGTTATGGTAATGAGCTTGAGGCTGTAGTCACGATACCGGATCCGGGTTTGGGAGATCAGAGAGGTTAATGGTCCGTCGGAGGACATAGTGGGATTTCTTAAAAGCTTCCGGGTTAGAGTCCCGCTTCTTGAAAGCGTCAGCTCTACCCTTTAGCTCAGTGTGGATGTTGCCTGTAATCCATGGCTTCTGGTTGGGGTATGTACGTACAGTCACTGTGGGGACGACGTCATTGATGCATCAGAAGAATCCCGGAACATACTCCAGTCTGTGCTAGCAAAACAACCCTGTAGCTTAGCATCTACGTCATCTGCCCACTTCTTTATTGACCATGTCACTGGTGCTTCCTGCTTTAGTTTTTGCTTGCATGCAGGAATCAGGAAGATATAATTATGGTCAGATTAGCCAATGAAGGGTGAGAGAGAGCTTTGTACACGTCTCTGTGTGTTGAGTCAAGGTGGTTGAGAGTTTTTTTCCCCTCTGGTTGCACATTTAACATGCTGGTAGAAATTAGGTTAAACAGATTTAAGTTTCCCTGCATTAAAGTCACAGGC